>NW_021632113.1:162500-177500 GCF_004799145.2 Neltuma alba | reverse complement strand
AAGAACACATTCCAACCAATTCCCAAAAAATATAAATTTGTATCAAATTCGAACTAGTAACCAATCCCAACATTGAAGTATTAAAAAAACTCATATAAGCAAAAAATCTCAAATATCCTTCATCATGAGACATATAATTGTCACTGTAAATAAGAACCAGAATCCCAACAGTAGTAATCAATATTGACATAATAGAAGTAAGTGAATCGATCAAGTAGCCAAACTCTAAAGAAAGATCATTATTTATAGTCCAAGACCATACATATTGATAGATAGAACTGTTATTGATTTGATGAATAGACAGATCCACCGAAAAAATCATAACTATACTTAATAATAAAACACTAGGAAAAGCCCACATACGGCGAATATTTTTTGTTGCCGCGGGAAAAAGGAGAAGTCCCACTCCTATTAACATAGGAACTGGAAGTGGAATGAAGGGTATGATCCATGAAAATTGATGTGTATATTCCATACAAAAAAAAAAAAACAAAAAAAAGGATTCTTAATGAGTTTTGTTTCTTATTCGCCAATTTTATCTCTTTTGAAAGGGTTCAGTTAATAAAAAAATGAAAATTAAGATAGAAATAGAATTATCTATTGTTCATTATTCTGAATTTTTGTCCAATATTTCCAATAGTTGAAAGTACGAAGTGAAAATGAGTCAAATGATATGACCAAATTACTAGTGAAAAATCCACTTTTTTTTTTATTAATAGAATATTAAAAGATTAATAATATTAAGAAATTCCAATTTTTAAATTATTATTATACAATAATTTATATCCAGAGAGTGGGGATAAATTATTACACCAAAACGAAAAATATTAGTTTATTTTGATATGAATCATAAAAAACAATCCATCTGATTCAAAAAGATAAGAATTCTTTTTGTAGTTTTTGATTCCGAATCATTAATTTGTTTCGGCACTAATTTTTGATTTTCCATTCCAAGAAAAAGACATATATCTTTGGAAAAAGTTTGTAAAAAAGGTTATGATATTCAACAGTTTACTTTAGATAGAAAAAAGGAATTAAGATACATGATTTTAAAAAATCATGTATCTTTTAATCGACCAAGTAGGCGGGATAAAGATAAGGGTTGGGTTCTTAAACTTTTTGATGTATTTTATTCCATGTATAAATCCAATATGACCAAAATAGAACGATATATAATATAAATAGAAAAGGATAGTTTTTTTGTTTATAAGAATTACATAAACGATTATTAGGAAAAAAAAAGACTATGTTATTTTTACATATCCACATTCCTTATGAAAAGGAGTAGAATAGTATAATTTAGAAAAACAAATAGATAAGATAGATATATGTCTAATCTAATTAAAGAACAATTCATTTTGAACAATAGATGTCTTTCACATCCAACTATAGCAATAAACAAACTAGTCTAATTTTGGAATGGCAGCTCCAAAAAAACGCACTTCTATATCAAAAAAAAGGATTCGGAAAACAATTTGGAAGAAGAAGGCATATTGGGTAGCATTGAAAGCTTTTTCGTTAGCGAAATCTCTTTCTACGGGGAACTCAAAAAGTTTTTTTGTGCAACAAATACAAACATTGGAATAATCTGAATTAGCTGGACTCAAAGAATAGTCTAATTTCAAAAAAGGGTTTCGTATATATATATATTGAAATCTTTTGAAGATTATTGGTTTTGTGGTCTTTTATATTATATATTAATTTTGATTAATTATTAATATTTTTTTGGAGAGTTTTTTTTAGTTTCTATATCTTATAGATATTTTTATACAAACTAAAAATCAAAATGAGATAAGATATAAGTAAAAATTTTTATTTGTTAATGTTTTGAACTCTTCAATAGAAAATTGACCTCATTTTTGTTTTGGAATTGGCTTTTTTGAATTAAAATTCTTTAATGTTTCGGTTTCTGAAATTGAAATGCAATATTTCTTTCCGAAATATAAGATCTTATATTTCGGAAAGAAATATTGCATTTCAATCAACTCTTTCAATCTCGACGATTGACTAAAAATCGTTTATTATGATTTCGAGCAAGCCGCTATGGTGAAATCGGTAGACACGCTGCTCTTAGGAAGCAGTGCTAGAGCATCTCGGTTCGAGTCCGAGTGGCGGCATGGCATCTTATTTTCTAAAAGAATAAGTCCTATAATGAATTCAATGCCCGATTTCCGTTCATATAATTAGGAGATCTTTTTTTTTTTTTTATATGATATTTTCAACTTTAGAGCATATATTAACTCATATAGCGTTTTCGGTCGTATCAATTGTAATTGCAATTCGTTTGCTAACCTTATTAGTCAATGAAATCGTAGTACTATATGATTCGTCCGAAAAAGGCATGGTAGTAACCTTTTTCTGTATAACGGGATTATTAGTTACTCGTTGGATTTTTTCGGGCCATTTACCATTAAGTGATTTATATGAATCGGTAATCTTTCTTTCCTGGGGTTTTTCCATTTTTCATATAATTCCAGGTTTTGGTTTTAAAAAGCTTAAAAACCATTTAAGCACAATAATAGCACCAAGTGTTATTTTTACCCAAGGCTTTGCTACTTCGGGTCTTTTAACCGAACTGCATGAATCCGGAATATTAGTACCCGCTCTACAATCGCATTGGTTAATGATGCACGTAAGTATGATGGTATTGGGCTATGCAGCTCTTTTATGTGGATCATTATTATCAGTAGCTCTTTTAGTCATTACATTTCGAAAAGTCATAATAAGAAAGATTGGTAAGAACAATAATCTTTTTTTTAATGAGTCATTTTCTTTTGCTGAGATCAAATACATGAACGAAAGAAACAATGTTTTACGAAACACTTCTTTTCCTTCTTATAGAAATTATTACAGGTCTCAATTTATTCAACAATTGGATCGCTGGAGTTATCGTATTATTAGTCTAGGTTTTATCTTTTTAACCATAGGTATTCTTTCGGGAGCAGTATGGGCTAATGAGGCCTGGGGATCATATTGGAATTGGGATCCAAAGGAAACTTGGGCGTTTATTACTTGGACCATATTCGCGATTTATTTACATACTAGAAAAAAGAAAAGATTGGAAGGTGTAAATTCTTCAATAGTGGCCTCTATGGGCTTTCTTATAATTTGGATATGTTATTTTGGGATCAATCTATTAGGAATAGGACTACATAGTTATGGTTCATTTACATCTAATTGAATTAAAATGAGTATGAGTAAAGGGCCTGACAAATACAAACATAATAAGCATATTATGATAAGCATATTAATATTATGCATATTAATACAGATTAAAATGAATATTTGAAATTAAAATAAATATTATATTCATTTAAAATATTCATTTTAATTTCAAAATTTTAATAAAATAAAATAAAAAAATACAATAGATAATAAAATAAATAAAATAGAATATATAATATTAAGTATAAGTAAAAGTATAAGAAAACTTCGCATAAACCAAACAGTCGAGAACCCTTTAAATCAAGTAATGTAGTGATTCAAGGGGTTCTCACAAACACCAAACGTATCCGGTTACAATTCCAATTCATTTTTTTTTTTAAGTTAATCTAGAGAAGAAAAAAGATTTTTTTCATTGTACAATGAACACTATTAAAAAAATAAGATTTTTTGCTCTCTTTAATTTTTTGGTTTTAGTCATTTATTAATGAAAACTATCTATAAAAAATTAGATAGAATAGCTTCGACCTTGTCAACTGATAATGAGAAAATGAAATCCGGATAAATACCAATACCTATTACAGGTATAAGGATAGAAATCGAAATAAATAACTCTCGGGGCCCAGAATCAAAAAAGAAAGAGTTTGGTTTATTAAAAAACTTGTATCCATAGAACATCTGGCGTAACATAGATAATGAATAAATAGGAGTTAATATCATTCCAATTGCCATTACAAAAGTGATTAGTATTTTTGTCATTAAAAGATATTTTTGACTGGTAATTATTCCAAAAAAAACTATCAATTCTGCAACAAAACCGCTCATGCCCGGCAATGCAAGAGAAGCCATCGATAAGATACTGAAAACCGTGAATATTTTTGGCATTGGAATAGCCATTCCGCCCATTTCGTCGAGATAATAAAGACGTATTCTATCATAACTCGTTCCTGCCAAGAAAAAAAGCGCAGCACCAATCAATCCATGAGAAATTATTTGTAAAATGGCTCCATTGAGTCCCGTATCGCTTATAGAACAAATTCCTATAATTATGAAACCCATATGAGATACAGAGGAATAAGCTATTCTTTTTTTTAAATTACGTTGACCAAGAGATGTTGAAGCTGCATAGATTATTTGAATTGCGCCTAATAGAATTAACCAGGGGGAAAATAGAGAATGAGCGTGGGGTAATAATTCCATATTAATTCGAACCAATCCATACGCTCCCATTTTTAATAAGATTCCAGCTAAAAGCATACAAGTACTGTAATGTGCCTCTCCGTGGGTGTCTGGTAACCATGTATGTAAGGGTATAATCGGCAATTTGACAGCAAAAGCAATAAGAAATCCAATATAGAATATTATTTCCAGTGCCACAGGATATGACTGATTAGCTGATGTTTCAAAATTTAATGTTGGTTCATTCGAACCATATAAACCGATACCGAGAACTCCCATTAATAAAAAAATGGAACTTCCTGCAGTATACAAAATAAACTTTGTAGCTGAATACAAACGTTTCTTTCCACCCCACATGGATAAAAGTAGATAAACAGGAATTAATTCTAATTCCCACATGATGAAAAAAAGTAAAATGTCTTGAGAAGAAAATGATCCTATTTGACCGCTATACATTGCTAACATCAGGAAATGGAATAATCGGGATTCCCGAGTAACCGGTTGAGCCGCTAAAGTAGCTAAAGTGGTGATGAATCCCGTCAGTAAAATAGGGCCTATAGAGAGTCCATCTATTCCGAATCTCCAGTAAAAATCAAAAAATTGGATCCATTTATAATTCTCCGTCAATTGGATTAATGGATCGTCCAATTGGAAATGATAACAGAAAGCATAGGTTGTTATAAGGAGATTCATTAAGCATATAAAAATAGTATACCATCTAATTACCTTATTTCCTCTATGGGGAAATAAGAAGATTAAGGAACCCGCGGATATTGGGAAAACTACAACTATTGTTAACCAAGGAAAAAAATTCGTGGTAAAAATAAGATACACTTGGGCCAGAAAAACCCGTGCTCAAAATGGAAAATCTTTTCCATTTTGAGCACGGGTTTTTGTCAGTAAAAAAAAGGTATTCGTATGTGGTTTTTTGAAACGTATCAATAAGCTAGACCCATGCTTCGAGTTGTTTCATGCCATAAATAAACCCGAACACTCAAGAAATCTGTCGGACAGGCGGATTCACACCTCTTACAACCAACACAGTCCTCTGTTCTTGGAGCAGAAGCTATTTGCTTAGCTTTACATCCGTCCCAAGGTATCATTTCTAATACATCTGTGGGGCAGGCTCGGACACATTGAGTACATCCTATACATGTATCATAAATCTTTACTGAATGTGACATTGGCTCTATTAATTTTTGAACATCAGCAATTTTCGATCTAGTAAACTTGTAAATGAATCATATATTTCGACACCAGATGAATCAATGATTTACCAGAATTTTTCTAATCAATCTACCTCTGGATCAATTCATAAGAGAGGGCCAAGATACTTTGATTTCTTACGTTTTCGCAAACATGATCATACGTTATACATGGGAATTTGAATTGATAAATATTAGAATTTCAATATTCGAAATTCGAATTTTTCTGATAATACTATTTATTCAACAAATTCGATTGATTGATACGAGTTGATTTTCTGTTACGATAAATTGACGAAACAATAGCCGGTCCAATAGCTGCTTCAGCGGCTGCGATAGCTATAACAAAAATTGAAAAAATATTTCCTTTTAATTGGCGACTATCAAAAAAATCAGAAAAAGCTACGAAATTTATATTAACCGCATTCAGTATAAGTTCAAGACACATAAGGGCTCTAACCATATTTCGGCTTGTGATCAATCCATAGATACCGATAGAAAATAAATAGGCACTCAAAACAAGTACATGTTCGAGCATCATTGACCAACTCCTTATCAATTTTGATTCATTTCAATATGAACAACACTTCAACAGATTCGATTGACTAGAGAATATAACAAGTACAGACCAAAAGAAGATATTGGTAATAAGTCGAATAAGAAAATTCTTTTAAACATAAACACTCTTTCACTTCCCCATTCACATGTAAAATTCAAAGGAAATGGAGATAAAATAAATAGAACAAAATGGAATTTAGATTGATATTATTAGTTCTATTCTTACTGGCGAGCCACGACAATTGCACCGATCAAAGCAGCTAAAAGAATTATTGAAATGAGTTCAAATGGAAGAAAAAAATCTGTTGATAAATGAATTCCAATTTGTTGACTATTATTTATCAAATCTTGCTCTATAATCTGATTTGATCTTGTAGTCCAAATAATCCCGTACCATGATGTATCTGGAATAGTAGTTATTAGTGAAACAAAAATACTTGTACAAACCACCAAAGTAACTCCATCCCCAACGGTCCAAAGATTAAAATCTTGGTAATATTCTGAACCATTTATGAACATCACAGCAAATATGATTAAAACGTTTATAGCTCCTACGTAAATAAGTAGCTGTGCTGCAGCTACAAAATGGGAGTTTGATAAAATATAGAATAAAGATATACAAACAAGAGCCAGTCCCAACGAAAAGGCAGAAAAAATTGGGTTGGTAAATAATACTACTCCTAGACTTCCTAATACAAGACCTGATCCCAGAAAGATTAAAAGAAAATCATGTATCGGTTCAGGTAAATCCATTAGATGTAAAATAAAAGATAAATAAATTGAAATTTCATGACCTTATTGATACGACCAGGAAAAAATTTTATATACTAAATTCCTAATTGAATTAAATCCTAAGGAGTGTGAATTTCTCTAGGTACAGTTATAGGACTAATCTAATTCTTTATACGAACGAGTATTCGAAACTATTTCGAAACTATAAACTATATTAATAAAATTATATAAATCTTTTCAATATTTAAATAATTTAAATATTGAAATAAATAAATAAAGAATTTTATTTGAATTGAATTGTTCGAATTGTATAATCGTCAATTACTGACATTGGTAAACGGCCCAAAGCAATTTGATTATAATTCAATTCGTGACGATCATAAGTCGAAAGTTCATATTCTTCAGTCATTGATAAACAATTTGTTGGACAATACTCAACGCAGTTACCACAAAATATACAGATCCCGAAATCAATACTGTAATTAAGCAATCGTTTCTTTCGAATATCAGTTTCCAGTTTCCAATCAACAACGGGTAGATCTATAGGACATACACGAACACATACTTCACAAGCAATGCACTTATCAAATTCAAAATGGATTCGACCGCGGAAACGTTCCGATGTTATTAATTTTTCATAAGGATATTGAATAGTTACAGGTAAACGATTTGCGTGGGCTAAGGTAATCATGAAACCTTGACCAATGTACCTTGCAGCTCGTACTGTTTGTTGACCATAATTCATGAACCCAGTTACCATAAGGAACATATCGTGAATATCTATGAATATTTTTGTTTTGTTTCTTTCTCTTGTTTGAGACAAGTTATGAATATAGAATATCAATCTTTTACAGTGAAAACAGTCGAAACGAAGTTGTTAATAATAGATTACCCAGAGAAATAGGTAAAAGAAATTTCCATCCAAGATTTAATAATTGATCCATTCTTAACCTAGGCAAAGTCCATCTTGTTGTGATAGAAAGGAACAAGAACAAATAAGTTTTAGCTAATGTAATAAAGATACCAATTGTAGTTCCAAAAACTCCACATGTTTTATTTATTTCAAAAAGCTCAGAAACAAATATGTATGGAATAGAGATATTCCAACCGCCCAAGTAAAGAACTGTTACAAATAATGAAGAAACTAATAAGTTTAAATAGGAAGCAACGTAAAATAAACCAAATTTTATACCCGAATATTCGGTTTGATAACCTGCTACTAATTCTTCTTCAGCTTCTGGTAAATCAAAAGGTAATCTTTCACATTCCGCTAGGGAAGAAATTAGAAAAATGATAAAACCTATAGGTTGACGCCATAAATTCCATCCAAAAAAACCATATTTTGATTGTGCGTCAACTATATCAACTGTACTTAAACTGTTAGATAATCCTAGTCGGTGATAACATTACTGTTCCCATCGCTATTACAGAACCGTACATGAGATTTTCACCTCATACGGCTCCTCGAAGGCCATAAATAAATCTAAGGGACCGGGCCGGTTATTTATCTTGATATATCCCTCGGATAGATAGGATTCAAATCCATTGGACGGTCCTGAATTAGACCAATTGAATTCTGTCTGTTATAATAATAAATACAAAAAGGTACTTCTGAATTGATCTCATCCCTTAAGAATTTGAATTTGTTGAGTAATAATTGAATTCTTCAATTCAATAAAATACTCCTTTAGAATTCTCAATAACCCGTCGTTTTCGATTACGTAAAAAAATTAGACACTAGTTTATGAATTATGACATAAATTGTATTTCCATGAATATGGATATAAGAAAGAATCAAAAGGGATCCCTCTTTTTAATTGTATTCTATTCTTTTGTTTTTTTTCGTTCCTATTCTTCTTTTTTTTATGTGCAAAACAAAAAGGGACTTAAAAAAAAATTAAAGGATTATTTCGTTTCTGATAGTTATTTATTTAATCAGTGGATAGGAGCATACTCTGGATCGGAATTGTGGGGAGTACTGCCTTATTTTTTCTACGAACTTAAAGCCCCAATTTGTATTCTTTTTATATTATGCAGAAATGCTCTTTTGGAGAATTTACATAATCTCCATTACTAATCCTTTGTGTATCTTGGTGTTTCTAACCATCCACGCATTTTTTATCAATCTCCCCTTATGGTAATACATGTATGGTAATTCATACAAACGATAGTCGATAGTGAAAACTCAATAAGGTTGGTCTTTTGAGCCCGCTTCAAAACAGGATGACTAATCAACCAATTTTGGGGTAAACGCTTTCTTCCGCTTATAATTTTTTTCCACTTAATTCTTATACATAGAAAATGAGACTCAATATTTTTACTGCAGATTCAAATGAAATTCAAATCATAGTATATTAATTCTATATCCTATATCTATATATATTACTATATATATATTAATATATTAATAATATATTAAATATAAATATATATAATAATTAAATTAATATTATATATTCAAAATAAAATTATATATTCAAAATAAGATATATATCGATTTTTTTTTTAATTTTATTAATAAATTAATAAATATTTAATATTGAATTTCAATTTCATTAAATTAATAATGAAAATTAGAATATTCTAAAATATTAGAATATTAAATCTTAGAATATTAAATCAATGAATAATGAATAAATAGAAGCTGTTTTATTTCACTCATATAACTATCTGATTTAGTTCATCAATCCGAATTTTGAATAAAAATAATGAAAATCAAAAATCAGGATATCTATTCCATTTTTTCTACCCCTTTGCTATAAAGAAGAAAAGAAATAAAGACGAAAAGAAAGGAGCATGGAAAAGTTTCTGTCTCAACGAATCACACGTAGAGATATTGATAACACACATAGAGTTAATGGTATTTCATAACTAATCGATTGAGCAGCAGCCCGTAGACCACCCAAAAAGGAATATTTATTATTTGACCCATATCCTGACATAAGAAGTCCAATGGGAGCAATACTCGAAATAGCAATCCATAAAAAAACACCGATATTGAGATCAGCTAAAACAAAGTTATAGCCAAAAGGAATTACTGAATAGCTTACTAGAATTGATATGACTGATATAGATGGTCCAATACTGAATAAACGAATATCTCCCCTAGATGGAATAAGATTCTCTTTGAAAAGTAGTTTTGTTCCATCTGCTAGAGCTTGAAGAACTCCCAAAGGACCGGCGTATTCAGGTCCAATACGCTGTTGTATCGCTGCGGATATCTCTCTTTCTAACCATACAATCACTAGCACACCTATTGTGATTCCCAATACAAGAGTCAAAATAGGGACAAGTATCCATATAATTCCATAGACCTCTTTTAAAGATTCCAATCTGGAAAAAGAATTGATATCTTGTATTTCTGTTGTATCAATTATCATTTCAACGATCAACTTCTCCCATAATGATATCTATGCTACCTAGTATTGTCATAATATCAGCCAATTTCATTCTTTTAACTAACTGAGGAAGAATTTGCAAATTGATAAAACCCGGGGGACGAATTTTCCATCTCCAAGGAAAACCATTCTGATCCCCTATTAGAAAAATTCCTAATTCTCCCTTTGGGGCTTCAACTCTCACATAAAGTTCTTGTTTCGGTAATTCAAAAGTCGGAGACGGCTTTTTACTAATGAATCGATATTCAAAATCATTCCATTCTGGATCCTTTTCTCTATCAAAGCAGCGGATTTCTAAATTCTCATATGGCCCCCCCGGAATTCCTTCCAGAGCCTGTTGAATAATTTTTATGGATTCTACCATTTCACCAATTCGTACTAAATAACGAGCTAATGAATCTCCTTCTTTTTGCCATTGAACTTCCCAATCAAATTCCTCGTAACATTCATAATGATCAACTTTACGTAGATCCCATTGGATTCCGGAAGCCCGAAGCATTGGTCCTGATAAACCCCAATTTATTACTTCCTCTCCACCAACAATGCCTACCCCCTCAACCCGTTCTAAAAAAATAGGATTTCGCGTAATAAGTTTTTGATATTCAACAACCCTTGTTAAAAAATAATCGCAGAAATCCAAACATTTATCTATCCAGCCATGAGGTAGATCAGCCGCTACCCCTCCGATACGAAAAAAATTATGCATCATTCTCATACCTGTGGCAGCTTCGAATAGATCATATATTAATTCTCTTTCTCTGAAAATATAGAAGAAAGGGGTTTGTGCACCAATATCTGCCATAAAAGGTCCCAGCCATAGTAGGTGAGAAGCTATACGACTCAACTCCAACATAATTACTCGAATATAGCTAGCTCTTTTAGGTACTTGAATATTTCCTAACTGTTCCGGTCCATTTACAGTTATTGCTTCTGTGAACATAGTAGCTAAATAATCCCAACGTGTTACATAAGGCAGATATTGTACAATTGTTCGGTTTTCTGCAATTTTTTCCATCCCTCTATGTAAATAACCCAATATTGGTTCACAATCAATAACATCCTCACCATCTAGAGTAACAATAAGTCGAAGAACACCATGCATTGATGGATGGTGAGGACCCATATTGACTATCATGAGGTCTTTTCTTGTAGTTGGGGCATTCATAGGTTTTTCCTCGATTCATTCTTCCATGAATTGCTTAAAACAAAACTTAGTTCATCAAAATTCAAGATCTAATAAATCGAATAATTCAAAACGACTCTTCAAATTAATTAGTTTGTGGCTCCCGAATATCCAACTGATTAATTAATTTTTTATAACGTATTCCATTTTTCTTTGACAAATAAGACAAGAGTCGTTTCCGTTTTCCCAGAATTTTACGTAAACCCCTTTGAGATAAATAGTCTTTTCTGTGCAATTGCAAATGTGAAGTAAGTCTTCGTATCTTATTGGTGAAATTCAATACTTGAAATTCAATCGATCCCGGGTTTTCTTCTTTTTTTTCTTGTGAAATAACGGGTATAAATGATTTTTTTACCATAAAAAAATGAAAGCTTGTCTTTCCCCCCTTTTTATAGAGTCTAGATATTTTTATTGATCAGTAATAATAATGAAATGACACTCATTTTCAATTTTGTATATACAATAATCTTAATATACAATAATCTAGAATTCCTGATTTTCTTTTTCAAATAAATTTTGATTAATCAACCCAATTCAAATAGGTATACAAAAAATACTATATTTATGCATTCACAAAAGCAAAATTGTCGACTTCAAATAAGAAGATTTTGGTGATTCATTTATAGATCTAATGGATAGGATATATCATTGAATTAGTATCGTACCTCAGTGAGAATAGAGGGTAAGACAATGCAATGCGTATGTGCATCTATTTGTTTTCGCATACCAGATATGTTACGAGAAATAGAAAAAACAAAAAATGTAGATTAACGAATTTTCAATCGTGGATACATATGTATCCTTACCATACTGAAACGGCTGCCATTATTGGTATCAAACCAATAGCGATTCATACAAGCTAAATCTTCTAATCGATAATTTGGCCAAAGAAATAACTTTAAATTAATTAGTTTTTGTTTATCTCTATCAATATTTTTACTTGTAGCCAAAACTTGACAGCAATTATTCACTTTATTCTCATTGTAAAATGCCGTATTTCTATGCACACTATTTCTATTCCTAGGATTGAAACAAATTAGAATTCTCAATTCTCTACGACGTCTAGCGGATAAAAGATTTTCAGGAACAAGCAAATCATAATTCTTTTTTTCTTTATTTTCAGTCAGCTTTTGATCTCTTGTTCTTGTAATGGATTTCTTAATGGATTTATCCAAATTTTTCTTATCAACGTAGCTTTTTTCTCGGTATCTTTGATTAATTTGGTGCTTTCTCTTATGAATCAACGAAAGGCCTATGGTTTGATACATATTAAATTGTTCATGGTTTTTTATAGACAGACGAATCGGTTCGATACTCAATATTCCTTTTTTCATCAATTCCGTATTTTTATTCAATTCTGTAAGAGTGAAATCCTTCTGATTCTTAATTTTCATAATATCTAGACTTAGTTCTCCTCTTTGAATAGAGGCTATAGCAATTTCTTTTATATTTTTCAGTCTAAGCAGGAGACAATATACTTGGATATTATTCATTATTCTTTCATTTAAGCAATCACGCCAGTTCAATTGAAAAAGCAAATACCTTCTTAGGAAGCAATTAAGTTCTGCTTCGATGTTGTTCGTGTATTTATTTTTTTTTACACCCTTTTTTATGTCGGATCTGGCATAATCTTCTTTAACATCTTTTTCTTTCTTTGAAGGGGATGCTTCAAGATTTAGTCGACCTGCATATTCTGTTTTTCCTTTATTTCGAGTCTCTAACTCTAATTCAAGATATTTTTTTTTTTTCCATCGTCTAAAAATATCTATTTTTTTCTTTTCCGTGATGTTTTTCTCATTTTTATTTACATTAAAATTGAAAAAAAGGAATTTGATTGGTATGATCCATGGGTTACTCGTATATGCATTATAAAATATAAAAATTTTAGAGAAGAAAAAAAATTCCCGATTCGCTATGCAACGATTTAGTATTTCTACATTCATTCCCATCCAATCAAAAAGGTTTTTTTTTTTATTGGATGGGTTGATTTCTTCATGAAGCGTAAAATAATAATCGGTATCGATCGAACCCCAAAAATGCACTTTATTTGTAAGACAAAAATTCAGAATTCTCCAATCAAAACACTTTCTATCCAAATTTTTTTCCATATCTAGAATAGAATCTTCTACTATATAATTCTTGAGAGGAATATCATCCGTCATATCCAATTTTTTTTTTTTACGCGTGTTGGAATTATAAGAAATCGCTTGGTTATTATTTGCTTGGAATGACGATCTATATCCATAAATATATGAGTCCTTCTTATCTGCATAATTAAGGGATTTATATGATAAAAGATCATACCCATATTGTTTTTTCATTTTTTTTTTTTGATTTGTTAATGAATCTATTTCGTGTTTTTTGTAAAGAATTAATCCGTTTTGTTCATATGAATGATATTTGGTTAAATCTTTATTTTGAGCCACATGGCGTTCATTCATTTTATTTCGCCATTTGTGGGATACTAATCTAGACCATCCATTCTGAGATAAATCGTATTGATAATGACCTTTTAACCAATTTGTCCATTGATTCATTACAGAATTGGGAGCGCTCTTATGTTTTAATTTGGAATGAGATATTCCTTGTACTCCAAAAAGATAATCCTTTAGTTCATTCTTAAGAAAAAGAGGTGTTCCATGATATTCAAAAACGGATCTTAATTTATACTTATATAAGTTAATAACTTGGGTTTGTGATAATTTGTAAAATACATATGCTTGTGACAAAGAGGATACGTCACAAAAATTCTGTGAATTCGTATTCCTAATATTACAAATTGATTTTTTTATAGTAGAAATAAAGTGAATTAGACTTTGATTTTTTTTATCACTTCTTTTTCTTTCTTCATTTGCTTCATTATTGTAAATGTATTTAGTAAGAATTTTTTTTGTTGATTCAAGAAAAAGTTGTACATTGATTCTAGGAATATTAATGATACATACAAAGATATCTATATATACCCTTTCTATGAAAAATTTAAAAAAATAATGTGATTTGCGGGATAATCGAACATTTCTTTTTTGTAATATCTGCCAAATATTTTTTTGTAATTCTAATCTTTTATCATCATAAGTTGTTTTCTTAGAACAAATATTTCTCTCTGAACCTTTTTTCTTGTCTTTTTTAAATTTTTCTATTTGTTTTATGATTTTCTTTGTTCTATCATTCAGATCTTTTATTTTTTTTTCTGTCAATGAACAATCTGTCCAATTAATAGATTGAATTGGAATGGTGGATTCGTAAATAATTTGATTCCTCTTACTTTTACTTTTTGTTGAATCTTTTTGAATTTCATTCAATTCATATATTTTTCTCAATCCAAATATAAATAAAAGATTTGATAATGATAGTTTTTTTATTTTTTCTTTTAGAAATAGAATCCTTTTGCGAATACTTTGGATGATCCGTTGTGCTGTTTCTTTTGCTATATTTAGAAAAAATTTTGTTCTTTCGTTTAAGACTTTTAGAACTAGAAAAAAATTCTTTTTCCAAATTTTTATTTTTTTTTTAAGTTCTTTAAAAATGGGATCAAAAAACGAACGTCGGTTTCGGGGAGAAGAAGAAAAGGGCAATTCTACTT
>NW_021632113.1:130000-132500 GCF_004799145.2 Neltuma alba | reverse complement strand
GTCATGTCATAAAAGATAGTGTAATAAAGCATCAATATTAATTAATCCATAATTAGATGACTATATTGATCGAACAAACAAATCAAGAGCCCCGAGTCACTAAAAACTGAGAAGGTTGACTAAAGAAAAAAAACAAAATGGAATTAATTATTAATTTAATTAGAGGCTCCATTGTACAATTGAGACCTAACCATTAAACGAGAAGCGATGGGAACGACGGAACCTGTGAATGCCTAAGATTTTATTAAAACCAAATCTTAATGATTCATTAGGTGGGATGGCGGAAGGAACCAAAAACCAATCCATTTATTCGGAGGAATCATGTTCTGAGGAGTCATGGGCTAACTCTACATCTGAAATAGATAATGAAAGAGTAAATATTCGCCCGCGAAAATTTGGATTTTATTGGATTTCTAAATAGGGGCCAATCCGATATGGTAATAAAAGGAAAAACAAAATAAAGATTCGTTAGAACCTTATAACATAAGAAAACAACATTATCTATTTATATCTAGATAACAAGAATTGTCTATAATAGAAAAAGAATATTTGTAAAAAGATGTTTAGTTATATATCAAAAGAAGATATACAAATTTCCAATAAACCAATAGATTAAATGAAATCTCAAAAAGTCCCACCACGATTCGATATATTATTCATGAAATCCATGTATATTCTATTCTATTTTAATCGTTTCATTCGCGAGGAGCCGTATGAGGTGAAAATCTCATGTACGGTTCTGTAGTAGAGATGGAATTGAGAAAAAACCATCAACTATAACCCAAAAAAAACCAGATTCCGTAAACAACATAGAGGAAGAATGAAAGGAATATCCTCTCGAGGTAATCATATTTGCTTCGGTAGATATGCTCTTCAAGCACTTGAACCCACTTGGATCACATCTAGACAAATAGAAGCAGGGCGGCGAGCAATGTCACGAAATGCCCGCCGCGGTGGAAAAATATGGGTACGCATATTTCCAGACAAGCCGGTTACAGTAAGACCTACAGAGACACGTATGGGGTCAGGAAAAGGATCTCCCGAATATTGGGTAGCTGTCGTTAAACCCGGTAGAATACTTTATGAAATGGGCGGAGTCACAGAAAATATAGCCAGAAAGGCTATTACAATAGCAGCATCCAAAATGCCTATACGAACTCAATTCATTATTTCGGCATAATAATTAGAACCAAAGGAAAGAGGTCTTTGGGATGAAAAAAAAACAATTGCAATTGTAGGTTTCTTTTTTTTTTTTTGATACACAATATTTTTTTTTTTTTTTTTTTACTTCGCCCTTTGCACTGAAAGAACAGAGAAAAAAAAATGATATGATTCAACCTCAAACCCATTTGAATGTAGCCGATAACAGCGGGGCCCGCGAATTGATGTGTATTCGAATCATAGGAACTAGTAATCGACGATATGCCTATATTGGTGACGTTATTGTTGCTGTAATCAAGGAAGCAGTACCAAATACACCGTTAGAAAGATCAGAAGTGATCAGAGCTGTAATCGTACGTACTTGTAAAGAACTCAAACGTAACAACGGTATGATAATACAATATGATGATAATGCTGCAGTTGTCATTGATCAAGAAGGAAATCCAAAAGGAACTCGAATTTTTGGTGCAATTGCTCGGGAATTGAGACAGTTAAATTTCACTAAAATAGTTTCATTAGCACCCGAAGTATTATAAGACGAGACTATGATATATTTATAGTATTTGAATGAAATAGATTAATTAATAGATTGATTATATCTCACGCATATACCTTTTCTTTTGTAATTATTATACAAAAAAGATTCTAATTATTATTAAAAAATCAAAAAATATTTAAAAATTCAATAATTCATAAAAAAAAAATATCAATATTCAATAGAAAATTTCAATATAAATATAAAAATCAATAAAAAAAAAATAGAAAATCTCATTAATTAATAAAAAAAAAAAACTCAGTAATGTAATATTAATATTTAATATTATATTAAAGATTAATATTTAATATTATATTAAAGTAATATTAATAAATTTAAAGTAATATTAATAAATTTTTAATAATTTTAATTCATTTTAATAATTAATAAAAAAGCATGTTGATTATATCAAAAGTCAAGGGCAACAATCATTTTAGTTTATCATGGGTAAGGACACCATTGCTGACATAATAACCTCTATACGAAATGCTGACATGAATAGAAAAGGGACGGTTCGAATACCATCTACTAACATCACCGAAAACATTGTTACAATACTTTTTCGAGAAGGTTTTATTGAAAACGTGAGAAAACATAGGGAAAGCAACAAATATTTTTTAGTTTTAACTCTACGGCATAGAAGAAATAGGAAAGGGTCATATAAAACTATTTTGAATTTAAAACGAATCAGTAGACCTGGTCTACGAATCTATTCTAATTATCAACGAATTCCTAGAATTTTAGGAGGGATGGGCATTGTAATTCTTTCTACTTCTCGAGGTATAATGACAGATCGAGAGGCTC
>NW_021632113.1:107500-125000 GCF_004799145.2 Neltuma alba | reverse complement strand
AAACCTTTAATCTAAGTCCAAAAATTCCCTGAGTAAGAACTATTGGATCATCACTTATTCAATGAATAGATATAAGAAAAAATCCAAATAAACGTTTGTCCTTTGATAAAAAAGGGATAAGCGGCAGTTTGAAAGAATCAAAATCTTTCGATTTATTATAACTTCTAACTCCTTGAAAAAATTTTTTAAGTCCGGTTGCGGGGTCTAAATATTAAGTATGAATCATAGTTCTAATACTTTAGAATCCATTTTATATATTCCATTCCGTGCTCCAGATACTAGCATAAATATCCGACGGGGTAAAACCATCTCTATCAAGATGACAGACTCACTCTCTGTACTATCAATAGGATCAATTATAACAAGTCACACACTCATATTCCGGAAATACAGAAGAAAAGAAATTCCACGATCGAACTAAACTACCAAACAAAAATCGAATGGGCTAAAAATCTAAGACCCAAGTGCTTCACTTTGTATTGAAAAACTAGTTAGTCGGTTCTTGTGAATCTAATTCATAGAAATTCCGTCCAGTAAAATGGAAGAATTATAAATCTCCAAAATAATAGATAGAAATATCGCAAATAGGGCCATTGCAACACCCATCAAAGGAGTAGTTCCCCAACCAGGAGCTACTTTACCATATTCCGAATTCAAAGGTTTCAATAAATTCCCTACAATAGTTCGTCTTGGACCAGATCTAGAACTACCCTCAACAGTTTGTGTAGCCATAAATCCTATTTTTTATTCATTGAGATCTGTTGACTTTGTATACCATTCCGCTGTAAATAAATGATCTTATCCTAGATCCATTTTGGTCTTGAAATTATATAATTATATAATAATGGAAACAGCAACCCTAGTTGCCATCTCTATATCTGGTTTACTTGTAAGTTTTACTGGGTACGCCTTATATACTGCTTTTGGGCAACCCTCTCAACAACTAAGAGATCCATTCGAAGAACATGGGGACTAGTTGAAGTAATGAGCCTACCAATATTGGTAGGCTCATTACTTCAATTGAGATAATGAAAAATCATTTCGTCTTTTTAGTTGGAACTTTAGGTGGTTCTCTAAAAAAGATAGCGAAAAAAATAATTCCTAAAGTAGAAACTAAGAGGAATGTATAAACCAATGCTTCCATGGATTTGATCGTGGTTTACAATTATAGCTTTCATACCTGTTTATGTGGGATCGTCTCTCGGATAAAGAAAAAGAAGGAACAAGAGTAAAAGAAAAGGTAGCAATTCAAATCAAGATTTATCCGGTTCCCTATGGCAAATTCCAATCACAAAAAGAAAATAAAGTCCAAAAGGAACAAAACAATGTTGTATCAGACTACTTGTCTTCTTGTAGTTGGATCTCCAAGTTTTTGGAATGTTCCAAATTCTACTTGAGCATCCAAATCTGGGTCGATACCAGCAAAAACATCTCTGAACAAGGTTCTAGCACCATGCCAAATATGTCCGAAAAAGAAGAGCAGAGCAAACGAAGCATGTCCAAAAGTAAACCAACCTCTCGGACTGCTACGAAAAACACCATCAGATTTCAAAGTAGCACGATCTAATTCAAAAATTTCACCCAATTGAGCACGTCTAGCATATTTTTTCACAGTAGCAGGATCACTATAACTAACTCCATTGAGTTCGCCACCATAGAACTCAACAGTTACACCTACTTGTTCGACACTATATTTCGATTCCGCCCTTCGAAAAGGAACATCGGCTCTAACAATTCCGTCTCCGTCTACCAAAACAACCGGAAATGTTTCAAAAAAAGTAGGCATACGACGTACAAAAAGTTCACGCCCCTCTTTATCTCTAAAGATAGGGTGTCCTAACCACCCAACAGCTATTCCATCCCCATTGTCCATTGAGCCCGCTCTAAACAATCCCCCTTTTGCCGGATTATTGCCAATGTAATCATAAAAGGCTAATTTTTCGGGAATTTTAGACCAAGCTTCTGATAAACTTTGATTTTCGGCTAGCCCAGCACCAACTCTTCGATATATTTCTTGCTGGAAGTATCCCTGATCCCATTGATAACGAGTGGGACCAAATAATTCAATCGGCGTAGTTGCTGAACCATACCACATAGTTCCAGCAACAACAAAAGCTGCAAAAAAGACAGCAGCGATACTACTGGAAAGGACGGTTTCAATATTTCCCATACGCAATCCTTTGTACAGACGTTGGGGTGGACGGACACTAAGATGGAAAAGGCCCGCTAATATGCCCAATGTCCCTGCTGCAATATGATGAGAGGCTATTCCCCCTGGAACAAAAGGATCAAAACCTTCCACACCCCATGCGGGATTTACGGATTGTACCCTTCCGGTTAGTCCATAAGGATCGGACACCCATATTCCAGGACCATACAATCCTGTTACATGAAATGCGCCAAAACCAAAACAAGCCACCCCTGAAAGAAATAAATGAATTCCAAAAATTTTAGGCAAATCCAAAGAAGGTTTTCCTGTACGTTCATCACAAAAGATTTCTAGATCCCAATATACCCAATGCCAGATAGCCGCCAAAAAGCACAAGCCGGAAAACACAATATGTGCCCCGGCCACACCTTCGTAACTCCAAATACCAGGATTCGTTATAGTCCCTCCTGTGATACTCCAACCACCCCATGAATTGGTTATTCCTAAACGAGTCATGAAGGGTATAACAAACATACCTTGTCTCCACATTGGGTCAAGAACAGGGTCAGAGGGATCAAAAACGGCTAATTCATATAGAGCCATCGAACCGGCCCAACCAGCAACCAGAGCTGTATGCATTATATGGACAGAAAGTAAACGGCCGGGATCATTTAATACGACGGTATGAACACGATACCAAGGCAAACCCATGAAAATACCTCTTATATCAACAAAAAATGGACACTATGTAACTTTATTGCACTGTAAAAAACTATACTATGGACCGTCTCTTTTTAGTGGATTATCTCGGGTAAAGGATTAATATTTGTTCTAGTTTTTTAGTAATAACGGAAGAATTCTATTCGTAGGAACAAAAGAAGCAGATCTATTCTATACCCGATAAGTAACAATACGCAATGGTGGAGAGGGGGGTTGACCGTATTTTATATGAGTGTTTATATCTTTATATCAGTGAATGCAGACATATTTGTTCAGCACTCAAAGAACCAGAAGAACCTATTCATAAGAATTTTCCTTTAGTCACTCGGTCTTCCTTTTGTATTTAGGATTTTTTTTTACGAATTTATTCAATCTATATTCAATCTATAAATAAAATATGATAAAGACCAATCATTATTAAGACAATAAACCCATTGTTACGTTTCCGCATCAAAGCGAGATATACTACTTAATTCAATTCTTTTTTTATTTAATGCCTATTGGTGTTCCAAAAGTACCCTTTCGAAGTCCTGGAGAGGAAGATGCATCTTGGGTTGACGTATAGTGCGACTTGTCAGATATATTGGGTCATATGGGATTTCCCCGTTCTCTCCCCCGATCGAGATATCCTCTCTTTCACCCCAAAAAAGATTGATTGAATCGGCAAAAATTTGGAGCGTGAAGTATGTAATTAGATCTTTTTTTGGGGGGATATCCAGATTAATATTAGAAATTTACAATAATTTATGGTTTGCTTGGTTGGACCAATAAAATGAAGCATCCAGGCTCTGTTTAAAAAAAAACCAAGTGGTAATATATCTACGATTACTACTTCTATCATATATTTGTATTTGCTGGAAAACATGAAATAAATTGAAGAAAAGAAATCGTAGCAAAAAGACGTGGTATTGGAGTATTTGTGCTATATGTGCAAATCCAAATCGGGTAGATCTTTACTCGGAGTAGAACAGAAACCTAAAAGAATTGAATTGAAGAAGCCCAATCAAAAACAAGAAAATTACATCGCGATTTGGATTCGATCTCGATGAAAACAATAGATCAATGAGAAGTTAGTTCAATAAGTGTTTAGTATTTTTTTGTAGAATTTTTATTTTTATAATTATTAATATAGAATAATATTAATATAAATTAATATAGATAAATGGGTCAAAAGTCGTCTTTCTTGAAAAATGTAAGAAAAAGACCTTTCGTTAGAAGTTCGAAAAAGTCTGCTATGAAAAAAGAAAGAGGGTTGAAATCTACACATTGATTCTTTTTCGCGATTTTTGGTGAACCGTATGCATCAAAAGGTGCATGTACGGCTCCTAAGGGATAAAATCTTATCCTAATCAACCGACTTTATCGAGAAAGACTACTCTTTTTAGGCCAAGGGATTGATAGTGCGATATCGAATCAACTTATTGGCCTTATGGTATATCTCAGTATAGAAGATGATACCAAAGATTTGTATTTGTTTATAAATTCTCCAGGCGGATGGATAATACCCGGAATAGCTATTTATGATACTATGCAATTTGTGCAACCAGATGTACAGACCGTATGCATGGGATTAGCCGCTTCAATGGGATCTTTTATTCTCGCAGGAGGAGAAATTACTAAACGTCTAGCATTCCCTCACGCTTGGCGCCAATGAGTCTTTTATTTGAGAAAAAAAAAGAAGACTATGCCTTCGCCATATGAATATTAAGCAATAATAGCATGGCACTTCGAATTCGATATGCGAAAATCTTTCAAAACCATGCGATTATGTATCGAAAGAGTGGTATGAGAAAATGGGTATTTCCGATTTTATCTGATCTATCAGGAGCCTATTTCAGCGTCACAAACTCTTTTGTTTTTACACCGGAAAGCTTTTAACAATCTTTATGTTATGAAAGAATAAGATTTTGTTACTTATATAACTATATAATATAACTATATAACATAACTATATAACATTTGATTTGAAAAAAAAAAAAAAGAAACTTTGGGATTGCTGAATAACAGACCAAATAATAAAGCAACGGAACCATCATAGTATTTTTTAACTATTCCAAAACAAAAAAAGGAAGGGTGGTTATTGGATCATTTACCGATCTAGGTCTGATAGACCCTCTCCATTTTTTTTTCTTTCTTCGATGGAAGGTAAAAACCAATTCCATAGTAGAGCCGTATGCAATACGCAAAAGATGCCTGTACGGTTGTTCAATCTTTGTTTTTTATTATTCTTTATCTCTCGCCTTATCGTACGAGATAGAGGAACCTTTTATTATGTTATATCGTCAGGGTAATGATCCATCAACCCGCAAGTTCTTTTTATGAGGCACAAACGGGAGAATTTATCCTGGAAGCGGAAGAACTACTGAAACTGCGCGAAACTATCACAAGGGTTTATGTACAAAGAACGGGCAAACCTTTATGGGTTGTATCCGAAGACATGGAAAGGGATGTTTTTATGTCAGCAGCAGAAGCCCAAGCTCATGGAATTGTTGATCTTGTAGCGGTTGAATAAAAAATTAGCAGGGATTCCGCGCAAATACACAATTTGAGATTTTTTCTTCTTACCGCTTGCCGGATTTAATATAATATCTCTATTAATTAATCTATTCTATTAATAATTAATTAATCTATAATCTATTAATCTAGAATATAAGTAATTCATAATCATCGGGTTAGGATTGATCTAAACCAGCTCATTATATATATGATTCAACATGCCAACTATTAAACAACTTATTAGAAACACAAGACAGCCAATCCGAAATGTCACGAAATCCCCCGCCCTTCGGGGATGCCCTCAGCGCCGAGGAACATGTACTAGGGTGTATGTGCGACTCGTTCCGATCATGGACTAAGACAAAACAGAGGAAACAAATTATTCCGGTATCAGTGATCGGTTAGGATCGAATGGAAAAACTCCATTCACTATCTTAAACTTAAAAAAAAAGAATCTATTAATAATAAATAATTAATAATAATATATATCCTTTGTATTGTGTATCAAATTTATGGTTTCCGTTGGTGCAAATCCAATCACCTCAATTTGCAATTTCAGATGAGAAAGACTTCCCCATTGGTAGCAAATGCTTATCCATTAAGCAGGGGAGATTCTATTTCAAAATTAAAAAGCCGAAAGATTATGCCCTTATTCTTGCAAGAACGGACTAAGAGGGTCAGCTCCCCAGCTAATCTTCATACTTAAATACCGTTACTGTATAGTTAGATCTCGTTGTGAAAGACTTTTTACTAGGTATTTCATGGGTAGAGCCAAAGAGTGTGAACTGTACAAGTTAACAATAGCATTGATTAAAGGAGAGAAGGGGCTCCGGTGTATAGAGAGGACCTCGCCGTTTAAGAAGTAACCATAGAAACGATGGAATCCACTATTTCTTTATCCATTTCTATTTAATTGAATATGCTTTTTTGATACCTAGTATCAAAAAATTTCTTATTTCGAGGTTAAATGCTTAGAAATAAAAAGAAAAAATCGTGGTTGGGAAGGTTATAGTAGCAAAAGCCATTGGAATCTTTTATTTTATACATTGGAAAAATCCGTTTTTATTATTAATACACTAGTAAAGGGAAAAGAATAACTGAAAGAAAAGAAATCAAATAGTTATTCATCAAAGTTTGATTTATTCAATGACCAGAATTAAACGAGGATATATAGCTCGGAAACGTAGGACAAAAATTCGTTTATTTACATCAAGTTTTCGAGGGGCTCATTCAAGACTTACTCGAACTATTACTCAACAGAAAATAAAAGCTTTGGTTTCGGCTCATCGGGATAGAGATAGGAAAAAAAGAGATTTTCGTCGTTTGTGGATCAGTCGAATAAATGCAGTAATTCGCGAGAATCAAGAAAAGGTATACTATAGTTATAGTAGATTAATGTATAATCTGTACAAGAGGCAGTTGCTTCTTAATCGTAAAATACTTTCACAAATAGCTATATTAAATAAGAATTGTCTTTATATGATTTCCAATGAGATCATAAAATAAAAATTCCCCGGAGACAGAACTCCGGGAAGGTAGGGTAGAGATTTGTATGATAAAATAGAATCATATGATAAAGTCGTCAAAATGAGCAACCACGTTCAATAAAAAAAGATTTATTCTTCTTCACCGATTCCCTTTTTTCTTACATACAACACGATAATCAAAATTGGATTGTCGTAGTTTTCGAACAAAACAAAACATCAATCCACATTTGATTTGAGTTTCGATTGGAATTTGAATTCAATTGAAGAGTAATCCTATTTTTTTTTTTTTGTTTTAAGACCTGTAGTTCTAGCGGCCGACTCGCTTTTTTCAAATTGTTTTTCATTATTAAGAAAAGGTAACAAAGATAAAATACGCGCTTGTTTTATAGCAATCGTAATTAATCGTTGTTGTTTTAAGGTCAATCTATTCACCCGTCTAGATAATATTTTTCCCTGTTCACTAATAAATCGACTAATTAAACTCATGTTTTTATAATCAATTCGATCCCCCGATTGGATCGGGGGCAAACGTCTACGAAAAGATCGCTTGGATTTAAGAAAGAGTCGCTTAGATTTATCCATAGTTTGTTTATTCCTTATCCCGAAAATCCTATTTCTTACAAAATAGGATTTGCTTTGTTTCTATTTTTTTATTCTTATATTTTTAAATTTTGAATTTAGAATTTAATAATGTTTTTAAATATATTTAAATATATATATATAAAATAATAAATATATTAAATAAATATATATAATCTATAAATAGATGTTCTATTAAATAATAAATATATGTTATATTAAATATATGTTATATATACATACAATTTTGAATTCTATGTTATATATATACAATCTCTTCTAGAATTTAGAACAAAAAAATATATAATTTTTCATGTTCCTTCGAGGGGTGATACACAAGTGATCAATTTTATCTATTTCTTTATCTCCCCGTGAATCGTATGTTTGCAACAACAGGGACAGAATTTTCTCAACTCCAATCGACTAGGCGTATTGTGTCGATTCTTTTGAGTAATATATCTGGAAATACCCGTTGATTTCTTATTAACATTGTTTCGAACACAACTGGTACATTCCAAAATAACCCCTATTCGGATATCTTTACCTTTGGCCATGAACCTCCTTTGTGTTTTTGATTCACTTAACTCTTCTATTTTACGATTCGAAGCGAAAAGGAACGAAAAATAAAATAATAGAAGTTGCTAACTCGAAATCCAATTATGAAGGATCTCGTTCCAATCAATAATCAATATAGTCAATATAGTATAAGTATAGTAATTATAAGTATAGTAATAATTAAGTAATACAATGATTTCTAACTATATTTAGAATCACAGCACAGTACAGTATTTCTATTTTCATTTAAGTATCCTGTATGATATTCTTGCCCCGCCTTACCCATTCCATTTCTATTTCTGGTCTCACCCTATTATTTAATATTTAATAGAGTAATAGAAATGGAATTGATTATTAATTGAATTTTTGAATTTCTTATTAATTAAATTCAATTCAAGCCTGGACCAAATTCCGAGTTTCACTGAGGCCGAATCCAACTTTATTCTTTCTCTTTTCTAACTTCTAAAAAAAAAAAAAGAAAAAAGAGGGAGAAGGGGGGATTAATCACAGATATTTGATTGTATCTCTAATCTTCTTCACCCCTTCCCGTGTCAATAACTAGAATGAAAAAAAGGGGAATATCAATGCATCCGGGAATAAACGATTGATCTCTATCAAGAGACCTGCTAAAGCACCGAACCATAGAGTACTTACCACTGGTGCCACGGAGAGATATGTTTTTAGATCTCGCATTTAAAATCCTCCTTCTTTATTCTTAATTCTTATTCTTTATTGTAATTTGTAATACATAATTACATCTATGATCGGATGGTTATTTAATTAATAACGACTTGTATTTGTACACAAAATTCTTAATTCAAATTGAAATGTATAACGATTCATTAGATATTCTTTTTGTTAACAAAAAAAAGAGGTCCATTTCTTCTCTGCCCGAGCATTCCCTAAAAATATTCATTTTTTTGTTAGGCGTATTTCAGATGTATATAAGTCTTTTTTTTTATTATTATAATATATGTTATACGATATGAAACTAAAAAGAAAAAAATGGCAGGATAATTTATATATATCAACCGAGAAAATCAAGATATGGAAAACAAGACAAAGATTCTTTACAATGGCACTGTAAACGAATTGAAAGGGATGTAGCGCAGCTTGGTAGCGCGTTTGTTTTGGGTACAAAATGTCACGGGTTCAAATCCTGTCATCCCTATCCCTAACTATTACTTATCTTATGAGCAGTAACAAGGGATCAATTGAGACCGATTAAAAAAGTAGACATACATATACATACTCAATAGAAATAGATGGATATTCTATCAATATATATGATGAGAGTTCTATATATATATAGATTATGATAGTATATGCATGCAAGATGAATTGGGGTCACATAAAATTCTTTTATGAAAATAAAGCGCTCTTAGTTCAGTTCGGTAGAACGCGGGTCTCCAAAACCCGATGTCGTAGGTTCAAATCCTACAGAGCGTGATTCCATTCTTGTTAGATCGAGAATGACACTGAAATAATGGAACAGCAGTTTAAAGTCTTAATTTTACCTCCTGTGGATTAGGATTAAAACAAAGAAAATAGGAGGTCAATAAAAAAAAATGTTAATTAATCAAAGGTCCAACTGATCACCACGTCGGTATTGTAAATATGCAGTTACGAATAATCCAGCCAAAGTAATAGGAATTAGACCTAACACGATTCCAAATAGAAAAACTTCAATCATTTTTATTTGTTTGAAAGGAGAAAGGAAAGGGGGAGGTAATATATATCCTTAAATATTAATCTGTATTGCCCTGCCCATGAATCTCAATGACCAAGAATTGGAAATTGACACGGTAAGGAACTATAGAATATATTGAATATCCCAGAAAGATTGATTTTTATGAATTGTTCATTCAATTAATTTCATAATCTCAAATCAAATAAGTCGTATCTTGCTCAGACCGATAAATAGAGATGAAGTTATAGTTAAAGCTGCTAGTAGAAAACCGAAATAACTAGTTATAGTGGGCATGAAGAGGCTAAATGAAATATGTTCTTTTTATACATATGTTTAAAAAGCACTTCCCTAAGTTTCCATTAGAAAGATAGGAAGATAAACAAACACTTGAAAAATCCAATTGAAAGTTTTTGATTCATCAATCAATCATTATAGACGAACAAAAATATAGTGACATAGGTAAGAAATCCATTCATCATCTGTGACATCTACACGTCCTGTGATTCCAAATCAACAGATTCATTGAACAACTCTTGAGTTGAGTAAACTAATATAATAAAAAAATTATATAAAATTCTATTTATATTAATATTATAAGAATAAGAACTTTGTTGTGTAATTTCATTCAATTCAAAAAGGGAAAACTCTCTTTTTCTTTGAATTAATATAGAATCAAATCGGAAAAATATCTATTTTGATCCTTTTTTTATTTTTTATTTATTAATTTGGATTGTATCTAATCCATTTTTTTTAGACCAAAAGAACAGTGACCTTCTAATGCCCGTTACTTGACTTTTTTACAATGATTTTAATTCATTGGATTTTGTAGTAGGTTCCATTTTCATAATATCTCCAACGAGAAGAAAAAAGGTATCAAATCGCTCGAAACTAGGGTTCTACATTTTTTTCTCTTCTCTTTCCTTATTTTAATATAAAATAAAGCTCTATCCTTGTAATTGTAATTAAGTAATTAAGGCAAGAAGGAGCCTTTTGAGTGTAATACAAGAACAACAATGCGCGTGCCGCGAATATTGATCTTCTTAAAAAAAAATGGAATTATTTGTTATTTTTCTGTCATTAAATACTATCTATTACTGCTATTATTGTTACTTTTTATTGGACAACTAACCCATTTTTTTTTAATAAAAAAAAAGAGGGGGTTCCAACAAAAAACATCTTCTACAACCACAAAAGGTATATTTCTAGATTTCGCATCTAATTGAATTGTAGAAATATGATAATCTCCTCCATGAATTTTTAGAAAAAAATCCGTCAGATTCACATTTTATTTGATCCTCAGTTTCTAGTCCGAAGCTAATAATGTAGAAAACCCTCATCTTATACTATAAAAAATGGAGGAATTTTCTATTGAGTACATCGCGACAAGCAACAAAAAAAGAAGAAAAAAGATTATCTAATACTTGATATCTCGCTACTGATTGTGAAATTGCGTTGCTGTGTCAGAAGAAGGATAGCTATACTGATTCGGTATACTCTAAAGACACCCTTGGTACAATATTGACGATCTAACAAAGATGGAATTTCAGTAAATTTCTACTTACTGATCTCATCTTTTATGGAATCGATCCCCCTTTGACTGTACAAGAATATGTGGAGCTCGACATGTCTGGAAGCACAGGAGAACGTTCTTTTGCTGATATTATTACCAGTATTCGATACTGGGTTATTCATAGCATTACTATACCCTCCCTATTCATTGCGGGTTGGTTATTTGTCAGCACGGGTTTAGCTTACGATGTATTTGGAAGCCCTCGTCCCAACGAGTATTTTACAGAGAGCCGACAAGGAATTCCATTAATAACTGGCCGTTTTGATCCTTTGGAACAACTCGATGAATTTAGTAGATCTTTTTAGGAGGCCCCAATGACCATAGATAGAACCTATCCTATTTTTACAGTACGATGGTTGGCTGTTCACGGACTAGCGGTACCCACCGTTTCTTTTTTGGGGTCAATATCAGCAATGCAGTTCATCCAACGATAAACCTAATCCGAATTATAGAGCTACGACACAATCAAACCCAAACGAACAAAATGTTGAATTGAATCGTACCAGTCTCTACTGGGGGTTATTACTCATTTTTGTACTTGCTGTTTTATTTTCCAATTATTTCTTCAATTAAGGGAATAGTAAATATATATTAGGAATTCTCTTATCCCATTCGGAAGGATATAATTTCATAATTATCTATGACTGTTTATGTCTCTAGCATGACTACTTGATGAAATGTGGAGGAAAGTGGGATAAATGGCTGATACTACTGGAAGGATTCCTCTTTGGATAATAGGTACTGTAACTGGTATTCCTGTGATCGGTTTAATTGGTATTTTCTTTTATGGTTCATATTCCGGATTGGGTTCATCCCTGTAGTAATCGGCTGAACTGAATTTTTGAAATGAAAGCGTAAGAACTCAACAGGACCCCCTCTTTCTTTGCTTTGCCGAGAGGGGGTCCTGTTGAGTTCTTAATAATCATAAGATTTTTTATTCGTATAAATGACAAAATAGAAAACTTTTTCCGATGTTTCAAAAAACTCCATTTCATTTTTTTTCTGATGATATTTTTGAAAAATAAATTTCATTAATTGATTCAAAACATCTCTTCCTCGCTGTCAATACTTTCAAAGTTAAAATAAAGAAAACGAAAGGAAAACAAAGAAGGAATCACTTGATTTCCGCGGCACAAACACAAAACAAATAAAAATAAATAAAAAAATAAATAAATATAAAAATAAATAAAAAATAGAAAATGTAATAAATATATTGTATTGTAATAAATTGTAAATAAATTGTAATAGTAATATATTAATTCTATTGAAAATTTAGAATTCTTAATTATATTTATAAATTCTATTTATAATAGAATAGAATTTTATTATATTTTATAATTTTATTATATTTCTATTTTTTTTTCTATATATTTTGATCACATATCATGCGAAGCGAACCCTTTCTATGCTAAAAGAATCTTATTTGAAATTGGAGTATATAATATTTTTCGAAGAAATCCTATTTTATTTGTTCAATAAAATTCCCTCTCTTTTTTGTTTGTCGACTACTCTACTACTTCTTATATGTTATATGCTTATATGTTATATGCAATAAATAAAAAAGATATTATATGTCATAAAGGTTCTAATAAAAACTCGGAAAAAATAGAAAAAAAAATAGAAACTAAGAATAAGGAATAGGATTCTTTGACGAAAGAGATCAATAGGCATTATTATATTAATATTTGGGAGAATATTTCGACACAAACAAGAAGGAACGGTTCTAGGAAGACAAATAATCCCTCCTAGAATCCCGTTTTTCCAATTTCTATTTATACTGTGCTTAATATTCTCCGCCTATTTATCTTAAGTATCGAGTTGAATTTTCTTATAGTCAAATAGAAAAACAAAAACTATTAAAACTATTAATTGAATATATTTATATTCTATGACATTGAAGTCCGAAAACGGTGACATAATTATAGTGCTCCAATTTCTTGGGGGTGAAAAAAAAAAGAAACAAAAAATAGGTAAATAGTCTTCTTCACAATATACATACTATGACTGACTAGTACTGCGGTGAATTCTCTAAATATGGTAGAAAAAGAATAGAAACAAGCAAGGGGCTTTTCATAATCTTTTGATTATACAGAATTACATAATTATCAACAAAAAGATTTCGTTATTTTTACGAACTTAATATGTTGATAAATCCGCGGACCTAGAAATTCATTTCAGATAATTGAACCTTCTCAAACTGTTTCTTTTTAAGAACCAAAAAGATTTGTGCCAAAATAACAGATGCCACGAAGAACAAGAGACCTTGGACACGTAACGGATCTTGAAGTACTATTTCCGCATCCCCCTGACCAAATCCACCCACATTGGGATTACTCGTTAATGGTTGATCAAGTTTGATAGATTCACCCTCTGAAACAAGAAGTTCTGGTCCTGGAGGTATAATATCAATCACTTCGCGGCCATCCGATGCATCTACTATAGTTATTTCATATCCCCCCTTTTCTTTTCGTATGATTTTGTTTACTATACCTGCTGCTGTAGCATTATAAACATTATTATTACTCTTGCTCCCGTCGGGATAAATCTGCCCCCTTCCCCTGTTCCCGCCTACGTATATTGGATATTTTAAGAAGTGAACATCCTTCTTAGTAGCGGGATCGGGGGAAAGAATAGGAAAGGTGATTTCATTATATTTCTGACCAGGAACAGGGCCTACCACAAGAATACTTTTTTTAGTGGGACGATAGCTTTGAAAAGACAGATTACCTATCTTTTCTTTTATCTCAGGCGAAATACGATCAGGGGGAGCCAATTCAAACCCCTCCGGTAAAATAAGAACAGCCCCGACATTCAAAGCCCCCTTTTTACCATTAGCAAGAACTTGTTTCACTTGCATATCATAAGGAATTCGAACAACTGCTTCAAATACAGTATCAGGAAGTACCGCTTGTGGAACTTCGATATCCACGGGCTTATTAGCTAAATGGCAATTGGCACATACAATACGGCCAGTTGCTTCTCGCGGATTTTCATAACCCTGCTGCGCAAAAATGGGATATGCATTTGAAATAGGTGCTCGAGTTATTATATATATCATGAGCGATACGGAAATTGATCGAGTAATCTCTTCCTTTATCCAAGAACAGTAATTTCTAGTTTGCATGGTCCAATCATTGATCCTGAAAAGTTCTACAATAAAATTAGGTTGGTCACTGGTACAGTTCCCTATCCATGATTCTGCTATGTACTGAAAGAATTTTACTGGAATATAGGAGGAATCCCCTGGATGAGTAGAAAGAAAAAGAAAAGAATAAGTCAATTTTTGAATGGTTAGCTTTTGTACAAAATAACAAACTTTATAATTGGATCAGTGGATCCTTTTTTCAGTCATTCATTGAATGATAAATCACTACAAGTGACGGAGATACACGATTTAAATAACGGAAAATCCAATATTTCAAAATTGTATCTAGAATGACTGGAAAAGTGGAAACAAGACCGGATATAATTTGATCATTATGAGCAAATCCAAAATCTTTATAGACAGAACCAATCATTAGTTCCCAACCATGGGTCGAATGGAATCCTATACATAAATCAGTTAATAAAAGAATAGAAAAAGCTTTTATTGTGTCGCTTAAGTTATATAGGAATTCTTGAACCCAAGAGTTAAGAATAATAAGTTCTTGATTACCTAGAATAGAATAACCACTTAAAATAACGAAACAGATTATATTTGTCGAGAAGTGCAAAATCGTATTCATACGATCTTCGTTGTACGTCTTGATCAATTGGATCGTTTCTTTGTAGATTCCGATACGAAGGTTTTGTAGACGTGTTTCCGGGTATTCCTTTATCATTTCATCCAAGAGTAACAGTTCCTCTAATTCTATGAATTTTTTTAGAATACTCTTTTCTTGAATATCATTCAAGAAAATTTCGGATTGCCTAGTATTTGACCAATTAGTAACCCAAGATTCCATATTTTTCTTAAATGAGAAAGAGATCCACCAGGGCAAAAAGACTATAGATGTAAGATATAGAAGGGGAATGAATGCTTTCTTTTTTGCCATTTTTCGTCTTTAATGAAGTCAGCTTCACCTCATTCGTCAACTCTATATGATAAGAATATTTCTATCAAGCATAAGTTCTATTACAAGTCATAGAGCCTATAAATCTATTCTCACGTTTTTTTTTATTTGCAATTCGGGAGTTAGTTCTTGAATTTAGAAAGAATACACAAATAGAATAAGAAAAAGAAAGAGTCTGCTTCCAATTCGAATGAAGAAAAAAATATTGTTTCCAAAGATATCAATTGCTAAAATTCGAAGCAATTGCCCCTTTCGATGAATGCATGAAAGAGGACTTCAAGTAATGAATATTAGTTGGATTTCGAAACGAAAAAACACCCTTTCTTTCTATCAAACAAAATTAAAAATATCAAATATTTCCAAAAAAAAATTCAAGAATTTTTTCCGTTTTTTTTTTTTTTTTAAGAAAGCATTCATTTTTCAGTTCATTTTTTTTTTTTTCAAAATACTTCAATTGGTACACGCAAGAAATAGGCCAATTCCGCCGCTTTTTGTTCAATTTCTCGTGGAGTCAAATTCTCATCAGTACGAGTCAAGGGAATGACCCCCTGTCCTCTGATTTCCATATAAAGGACACGACGAGTATAAATACCCTCTTTAACTTCTATTCTGATGGACTGAATGTCTTTCATAAGGAATCGGAGAAAGATACGACGATTTTTTCCAGGAAATCCCCAACGAAAAATACACACTATTCCCTCTTTTCTATCGAATCGATCATAACCACTACCTACATTCCACGAAATTGTACACCACAAATAAGAGCTAATAAAGAGACCAGCGATTCCATAGAAAGACATCACGATCCCTTGCGGAAAAAAAAGAATTTGCTGAGACGGAAATAAAGATAGCAAATTTCTACCAAGATAACTCGAAGTTCCAACCAATAAGAACCCTAATGAACCTAAAAAAAGGATAACGGCCCAGCAGAAATTACTTGTTTTTCGAGACCCCGTTATAAGTTCTATCCATATACGTTCTGATCGCCAACCCATATTAGATCCAGTTGTATTTTTTTTTTGGAATTGGGAAAATAACCCAACCAAATGAATTTGATTTTACTTTTCCTTGTTTGCGAAGTAACTCTCATCAACTAGCACTATTTTTATGTAAACCTTTCGGAGTAATTCATCGAATTGCTTCTAGATCTAAAAAAAATAGATGAGATTTGTCCCTACTGCTGCCCGTATCTAAAAAATCTTGTTTTTTTGAACATGGAGAAATAAAGAAGCCATTGCAATTGCCGGAAATACTAGGCCCACTAAAGGCACAAAAATAGAGGGTAAGTTGCTGAGAGTTGTCATAGAATGGGTACCTCGATTTAATATTTGTACCTGTTATTTTTTTAGTTTTTTTGTTATTGTTCTATTAAGATTTTTACCTGTTATTTTTCTATTTTGATATTGTTATAAAGAGATTTTATAATCACTAGAATTCATATATACTTATACCAAGTAGATTTTCATATAGAAATCTATATAGAATAGAATTCTATATAGAATTATACTAAGTATATCTAAATGAGTATGAGTATATATAATAAATAAGAATCTAATTAAGTAGAAAAAAAAATGGAATCAAAAGAATATTAATTCAAATTAATATTCTAATTCAAATTAATACAAATTAATTTATTTAATTTATTAATATAAATAATATTAATTAAAATAGTATTAATATAAATTAATATTTTCATTTTAGAATCCATTTTAGAATAGTATAATTATATTCTAAGTAGATTCTAATTTTTATTATATTTTGATTCTATTCTATTTATATTCTAATTAGAATATTTATATTCTAATTAGAATATAGTATAATAGAAATAAATAATAATATAATAATAAATAATTAATTAGAATTAATAATTATTATTTATTTATTAATTAATAAAAATAAAGAAAATAAAAAAATGGAATAATTTAAAGCTCTACTTGATTTAATTTGGAGTCAAAGGAAAGAAAGCATGGAGCTGAAATAACTCACTAAGAACGCCCTTTAAAGGATTACGCGGTACGATTGAATCAAATAAGCCCTTATGGAATAAATATTCAGCCGCTTGTGAACCTTCAGGTACTGTTTTATTCAATGTTTGCTCAATTACTCTTTTACCCGCAAATGCAATGTAAGCATTGGGTTCCGCAATAATGATATCCCCCAACATACCAAAACTAGCCGTCACCCCACCTGTAGTAGGAGATG
>NW_021632113.1:97500-100000 GCF_004799145.2 Neltuma alba | reverse complement strand
ATGCAAAAAAGATGCACGTTGGGTCTGTAAAGCAATTCAAATCATTTTGATAATAATAAGTTTAATCTGTTTTACCGAGAAGGTCTACGGTTCGAGTCCGTATAGCCCTAATATTCCTACTAATACTACTAATGTTTCTATTTACTTATTTACTTTTTTTACTTTTACTATTTATTTTTTTATTTTTACTATTTCTATTTTATATTATACTATTCTATATTATAGTATTAAATTCAATACTAAATAACTAAATATTAGTAGTAGTCTAAATTCTTTCTTATACTTACTTATACTTTCTTATACTTACTTATACTTTCTTATACTTACTTATAATATAATAATATAATATAATAATAATAAATAATATCTTAACTTAAATAGAATATATTAAATATTAATATTATTCTATTTATTATTAGTCTGTATGTTAGTATATTAGTATGTATGTAGTATACTGTGTATATAGTAGTATAAATTTTTTATACTATTTTAATGGATTTATAAATTTCATTTTTCTATTTCAATATTGATTATTTATTGAAATTCATAATATTGAAATTCATTAAATATTGAAATTCATTATCATTATAATAATAATAAATATTCCATTGGAAATGAAATAGAAAAATGAAATTTTTTTCTTATATAAAATATTAAAATGAAATTGAGAATTAACAAATAAAATAATTCACTTCTAAAAAAAAAAATAAATAAAAAAATGAATAAAATAATGAAATTTGAATTTTAACTAGAAAAAAAAAAAAAAAATAATGAAATAAAATAATGAATATTAATTAGAAATTTGTATAAATATTAGTATAAATAAATAAAAATAGAAAAAGAATTCGAAAATAATTCAAATTCAAATTTGATTTTTTAATTATTATGAATATAAATAATAAATATGAATAATAAAAATAAATAAATGATAAAAAAAAGAGATTGGATTTCAATCTGGAATTACTTTTCTTTAGAGAGAATCCGAAGTCAGGCGAAAATGCGAGAGTTTTTTTTGTGTTTTCTTTGTACGTTATCCAAAAAATATATATATGGTTATATTTCTATCTTGAAATGAGATATGTACCACAGGAAACAAACGAAACTGAGCAGTTCGCTTAAAATTATAAACAGTTATGGCTGACTTGATAATTAATTCCAATTCGAATCGACTAATACTAATCTGGTAGATTTTCCACATTCATAGGAGTACATCTATGTTTTTGCTTTACGAATATGATATTTTTTGGGCATTTCTAATAATATCGAGTCTTATTCCTATTTTGGCATTTCTAATTTCTGGAATTTTAGCCCCGATTAATAAAGGGCCAGAGAAACTTTCTAGTTATGAATCGGGAATAGAACCAATGGGCGATGCTTGGTTACAGTTTAGAATCCGTTATTATATGTTTGCTCTAGTTTTTGTTGTTTTTGATGTTGAAACAGTTTTTCTTTATCCGTGGGCAATGAGTTTCGATGTATTGGGGGTATCCGTATTTATAGAAGCTTTAATTTTCGTGCTTATCCTAATTGTTGGTTTAATTTATGCATGGCGAAAAGGAGCACTAGAATGGTCTTAATTCTTGAATATTTAGACAATAAAAAAAACATTGAGACAGTTATGAATTCCATTGAGTTTCCCTTACTTGATCGAACAACCCAAAATTCAGTTATTTCAACTACATTAAATGATCTTTCAAATTGGTCAAGACTATCCAGTTTATGGCCGCTTCTCTATGGTACCAGTTGTTGCTTCATTGAATTTGCTTCCTTAATAGGATCACGATTCGACTTTGATCGTTATGGACTGGTACCACGATCTAGTCCTAGACAAGCAGATCTAATTTTAACAGCAGGCACAGTAACAATGAAGATGGCTCCTTCTTTAGTGAGATTATATGAGCAAATGCCTGAACCAAAATATGTTATTGCTATGGGAGCTTGTACAATTACAGGGGGGATGTTCAGTACCGATTCTTATAGTACTGTTCGGGGCGTGGATAAGCTAATTCCTGTGGATGTCTATTTGCCGGGCTGTCCACCTAAACCGGAGGCCATTATAGATGCTATAACAAAACTTCGTAAGAAAATTTCTCGAGAAATCTACGAAGATCGAATTAGGTCTCAACAGGAGAATAGGTGTTTTACTACCAACCACAAGTTTCATGTGGGGCGGAGTACTCATACCGGCAATTATGATCAAGGATTACTCTATCAACCACCATCTACTTCAGAGATACCCTCTGAAACATTTTTCAAATACAAAAGGTCAGTATCCTCCCACGAAATGGTGAATTAGGCAGGATCCTTTTGTACAAAATAAGAAATTGCATTGTACAAAATAAGAACAAGACAATCTTCAAAAATTTCATCGTAATCGTAAATATTAAATACTTATACAAAACTTATACAAATAAAAATGTGGGAGAGATAAAAAAATGCAGGGTCGTTTGTCTGCTTGGCTAGTCAAACATGGGCTAGTTCATAGATCCTTGGGTTTCGA
>NW_021632113.1:90000-95000 GCF_004799145.2 Neltuma alba | reverse complement strand
GATTCTTTTTTTTCGTCTTAGTTTTAACCTTTCCGAAGGAATGTTTCATTATGATCGGAATTGGGCCTTTCCCTTTCTTTCATTTGTTTTTATTCTTATCTTTTTTTCTTAGAACGGATAGGTCCTATATAACATAACTAAAGATAACTAAAATGGATGGAAATCTCTTATTTTTTTAGATTAAATAAAAAAGAAATCTATTTCTATTTATTAATTTAGAATAGCTAGTTAGAATAGCTAGACCTAATGTAATGGCTATAAATAATCATTCTATTAATTTCATAATTTCAAATTAATTTAGAAAAGAATTCGAGTTATTTCTATTCTATATTATTATTATTTATTTATATATTTATATTAATTAAAAGAATATTCAATATATTTAAATATATTCATTTGCTAATTTTAGATTCATATTATTTATTACTATTATTACTATATATATATTCTATATATATTTTAACTATATCTATATTTAGATTTAGAATTTTAAATTTGATATTAATTATAGAAATTCTAATTAAATTAAATATGAAATTAATTTCAATTAAATATGAGATTAATATAATTAAATATTTAAATATTAATTAAACTTTTAAACTATAAACTTATAAACTAATTATTAATTATTATTAATTAAAATAACAAAATTTGAATTCAAATTCAAAAATGAAAAAAGAAAATCTTACTATACTCTATACTAATTAAGACTCTATACTAATTAAGATAAAGATATTAAGATAAAGATATTGATCATTAATAAACATATAATTGATTGTTGAAAAACATAATATATTTACTAAATAGATTGAAATATATTCTATTAATCCTTATCTTCAAATTGTTATGTTCTTTATGTCCTAGAATATAAAAAAAATGGAATATTTATTTGAAATTCTATATTCTTTTGTATATTCATAGGAATTATGTTATATTCATATTCATTATGTTATCAATATTCTCTTCTATATTCAATTCATAGGAATTATGTTATCAATAGCTAAGAATAAAATAGCTAAGAATAAAGAGTTAATAACTAAGATCTCAGTAGTTTATTAAATTCCTATGCATGCACAATTTCTGTTATGTGAGCCCGCTTAGCTCAGAGGTTAGAGCGTCGCATTTGTAATGCGATGGTCATCGGTTCGATTCCGATAGCCGGCTTTTCTCTATTTGTTTTGATTTTTTATATAATTAAGAATGTCTTTTTGAAATCAAAGAATATTGAAAAGGCTTTTTCCCCTTTCTTTTTTCAAGAGTCACCGATCGATTATGTCGTAGGAACTTCCAATTATGAATTCCAATTGGGGGAGTTCGATTTCTGTAGAACAAATCAAGAAAAGAACCTCCTTTTTTTGGTTTATATATACAATTTTATATATACAATAAGGTTCGGATATTGATATAATTCATCTAATTCAATTCTTCTTTGTAGTACAATACTTTAGTCGATTTCGCTTCATTTATCATATTTCTCATTTAGTTTAGTTTGAATTTAGGTTTATGAAATTTTAAAAAGGAGTCTTTATGTCGCGTTACAGAGGGCCTCGTTTCAAAAAAATACGCCGTCTGGGGGCTTTACCAGGACTAACTAGCAAAAGGCCTATAGTCGGAAGCGAACTTAGAAACCAAGCGCGCTTGGGTAAAAAATCTCAATATCGTATTCGTTTAGAAGAAAAACAAAAATTGCGTTTTCATTATGGTCTTACAGAACGACAATTGCTTAAATACGTTGGTATCGCCAGAAAAGCGAAAGGGTCAACCGGTCAGGTTTTACTACAATTACTCGAAATGCGTTTGGATAACATACTTTTCCGATTGGGTATGGCTTCGACTATTCCTCAAGCTCGCCAATTAGTTAACCATAGACATGTTTTAGTTAATGGTCATATAGTAGATATACCAAGTTATCGCTGCAAACCCCAAGATATTATTACAGCGAGGGATGAACAAAAGTCTAGAACTCTGATTCAAAATTATCTTGATTCATCCCCCCGTGAGGAATTGCCAAAACATTTGACTCTTCACCCATTCCAATATAAAGGATTAGTCAATCAAATAATAGATAGTAAATGGGTTGGTTTGAAAATAAATGAATTGCTGGTTGTAGAATATTATTCTCGTCAGACTTAAACCTAACTAAAATAACAAGCGATTTTTACTCCCTTCGCGTCTAAGTAAGGGGACCAACAAAAAAAAGGGGTAAGGTGTTTGATCCGGGGATTTTCCCTCCCATTCATCTATCATAGACATAGATCGGGTAGGAAGATTTTCATTCCTTTTCCTTGCCCCCTCTTTCCAGTATTTTCAGTATTCCAGAGATTAGGAATAGAGAATCCACATCAAAGAAAGTTGGAATAATGATACCTTTTGTTATTTGAAACATTGCGGTCAATAATATTGATGAATTAGGTAAAGATGCGTCCGGAAAGAGAGGGATTCGAACCCTCGGTAAACAAAAAGCCTACATAGCAGTTCCAATGCTACGCCTTGAACCACTCGGCCATCTCTCCTACATAATGATTATGTCCCAGAAACCGAGTGAATAGTGAGTCATTCATATTCTATTTTTTTGGATAGCCACATACAATCAAATTGAACTAGAAAAATAGAAAAACTTAAAAAAAACCTTCATAAACAATTTTTTTTAATGAGTCCTTTTTACGTTATTTCGTACTGTATTGTACAATTCCTTTGTTTGTGGGATTATTTTCTCACGAGAGATAATTAAATTCTAGAATGGATTGCTACCTATGCCTAGATCTCGGATAAATGGAAATTTTATTGATAAGACCTTTTCAATTGTAGCCAATATCTTATTACGAATAATTCCGACAACTTCAGGAGAAAAGGAGGCATTCACCTATTACAGAGATGGTGCGATTTGATTCTTTTTTCCTTTTTTTTTGCTCTCAGTCTTAGGAGAAAGACACATTCTTCGGATAGAAAGAAAAAATGGAAAAAAACCTACGCTTGCTGAAGGTGAAGTTTGTGGAAATAAAATAATTAATTCCTTCTGTCGTGTATCCCCGATTAATGCAGCCTCATATGCTTGAATTTTGGATTTATAGTATTAAGCGAAAGGTTATACCTATACGTATGGGTTAGGTCAACTCTACTCCACTAGTACCAATGGGCGGCATGGGGGAAGAAGCACTACGTTTAGGAATCAACAACACGAAAACTTTGTTAAAAAAAGAATATCCCCCCCCCCTTCCTTATCGGGATCGGGACTAAGAAGAATGGTTGGGACAACAAACATCCATCTCGTTCGTATTTTGGATACCCGTATAACCATCGAAGACTGTTGAAGTGACTAATTCCAGGAAATTAAGCGGCGTTGAGGACAAAGAAATTGTTGGAGTTACCATCTTTTTTATCCAGTACCAACATACTTGATGTTAAGAAAAGATCTTTTACAGGAAGGTTGGCTAGAGATTTATTGTAAAAACACTAGCCCTGCTCAGTTCATAATGAGAATACTGCAATCTTTTTTTATTCTATGTATTTTTATCATTATGCACATAAAGGAGGAGCCGTATGAGATGAAAATCTCACGTACGGTTCTGGAACGGAGATTCTTTGAACCGAATGACGACCGTAACGGATGTCGGCTCAATCCGAAGGAAATTATGCGGAAGCTTTACAGAATTATTATGAAGCTATGCGATTGGAAATTGATCCCTATGATCGAAGTTATATACTTTATAACATAGGCCTTATCCACACAAGTAACGGAGAACATACGAAAGCTTTGGAATATTATTTTCGGGCACTAGAACGAAACCCGTTCTTACCACAAGCTTTTAATAATATGGCCGTGATCTGTCATTACGTGCGACTATCTCCACTATAGAAAGAAAAAAGAAAAGAAAGAGCAAATCCGCTAATAAATACTAGAAAAAAAAAAAGGATTTCTACATATATATCGTCCAAAACAACGATTTTTATCAGCTGTAGCAAAGAAAGAAACTTCATAGAAGTTGAAATATGAAGAAATAGATATGCCTAGATACTTTTTTTTCTATGGATAAAAGATCTAATTGATAGAGAAAGCACCGTAAAGATCAATTAGCGAGGTTTTGGGCCAATACAAGAAGAACTGCTTACTTATATCATGATAGAAAAGTTAGGAATCCACTTATGTAATAGAGTTGATCCCCTAAAGTTTTGAGCAGCGGTGTAGTATCAGATCCCAAAGATAGTAAGTCTTTTCTTTTTTATGAAGAAAAGAAAAGTCTTTTTCACGGATTCTATAGAAATTTATATATCATATATGAAAGTATATGATATAGGAAATCGAGATAGTTACCTTTCAGAAAATTATAATGAGAGTGTAAATGCCGATGCTTTATTCTTCTGAAGGTAGGAGAAAAGATAAAACTATAAAGCGGATTCCTTTTTTTATTAATCCAAATTCAAGTTTGAAACTCATGTAATTATACTCTTTTTTTTTGTTAAATAGATCTAATAAAAAAAATGGGGCACGAAAAGAATTGACTGCTGAGCCGTATGAGGCAGGAAACTCTCAAGTACGGTTCTAAGGGAAGGGAATTTACTCACCTATTCCGACCGCGGAGAACAGGCCATTCGACAGGGAGATTCGGAAATTGCGGAGGCTTGGTTTGATCAAGCCGCTGAGTATTGGAAACAAGCTATAGCCCTTACCCCTGGTAATTATATTGAAGCGCAAAATTGGTTGAAGATCACAGGGCGTTTTGAATAAGAGCACTCTGTTTATTATTTTATTATTAGTATTGTATTATTTTTATTATTAGTTATTATTATTAGTTATTATTATTAGTATTATTTATATATTTTTATATATATTTCTATTTTTCTATTTATAGATATTTTTTTTCTATTTATAGATTTTTCTATTTATAGTATTTTTTTCTATTTATAGTATTATAGTCAATTTTCTAATTAATTTTTTGTTGTCCCCATCAGTCAAGTCAAATAAAACAGATCATTTCTCTAGGAACAAACAATCAACGAAT
>NW_021632113.1:72500-77500 GCF_004799145.2 Neltuma alba | reverse complement strand
CCCTGGGGGTAGGGTACTACGAAAGGAAGTTGATCGTGGATTATCAATAAGGACTTAAATTGATTTTTCCTGGGTCGATGCCCGAGCGGTTAATGGGGACGGACTGTAAATTCGTTGGCAATATGTCTACGCTGGTTCAAATCCAGCTCGGCCCAATAATTCGCCGATCCACCATGAAATGATGTAACCATTTGTTGTTCTCCGGAAATGCCCAATGAGCTTTGATACACAAGAATAAAAATCTGCTACATCCCTACCACTATTTATTTTTTTACGTATTTTTTCCACAAATTAAGATCTTGCTAATGATCTAGATTCATATCAAGATCTGTAAGTATAAAGTCTAAATAAAAAGAGACTCTTTTTTATTTTCATTGATTTATTGAAAGATTTATTTTCAATCGATTTGGAAATAACAAACAGATTACTAGTAATCCGTGTAGATCTCGCTAAAGTGCATATCCATATAAAAAAAGAATATCAATATATTAGTCCCGCCTCCGCCAGTTAGAACAAGACAATTCTAATCTAAAATCGAAATAGAAAAGGTTTGAATGAAATCGTAAGAATATGCATGCTGTACATTTTTTTTCCTGGGATTGTAGTTCAATTGGTCAGAGCACCGCCCTGTCAAGGCGGAAGCTGCGGGTTCGAGCCCCGTCAGTCCCGACGGATAGAAATCCAATAAAAAAATACATCAATTCATTTCTTCTGTGAAAGGGAGTCAAAATAACAAACATAATCTCATTCCTAACAGGGATCTCCCCTTTTTTTCTTTTTTTCGTTTCACATTTCTCATCAAACCAACAGGGTAATTTCCATTTCTTCAACTAATACTGATTGATGGAAAAGAAACATATGTGGATTAGCACAATTATTAGTAGCCTCATATTCAGGATTCCAAGAGAAGGAGATACCATACTACTAGACCTGGCTTTTTCGATTACTCCTGATCTGTGTAATGAAATAGAGTACTATAGAATATGTTTACAGCGAACACACACACACAAATGGAATTTGCACGATACAAAAAAAAAGGAGTTCCTTTGATTTTGATAGAACACTTTAGGATTCAAAGTTTATCCTTTGCTGGCTCCGATTTTGTATAATCTCAAGTACTAAGTACCTATTTCAATTCCTAATTATTTGCATTTTAAACAATCTATCTCATTCCAATTTCACACTGAACTTTTGATATATGTTTATCCTATTACTAATTGAAGGATGAGAATATTAAAAAAAAGTAAAGGAATTTTTGATTGGATCAGAAATCCATTTTTGAATTGGGTATGGATAAAAGATCTTCCTATGTTATACTATTCAATTCTTGACGATGAATCGATTTGATAGTTCAGATATTGTTATTCATGATATTGATCCGATTCGATATCATCGAGATGTAATTTATACCATTGAATTTACCGACGAAAGATTTATCATCTCTATGGGATTAAATCCCGAGTTATTGCGAATTAAAGAGAAATCTAACGATGAGATTATGGAAGTAAATATTCTCGCATTTATTGCTACTGCACTGTTCATTCTAGTTCCTACTGCCTTCTTACTTATAATTTACGTAAAAACGGTAAGTCAAAGTGATTAATTTGACTTAAACTTTACTTCTTAGTTCTTATCAATGCAATGATGGAAGAAAAAATGAAAAAGGATTTCAATTTTGCGTCTTACTCTTAAATGAAATGATCGGACTAGAATCAGCAGTATTCTATGAAATCTGATAGTATGGTAGAAAGAAAAAAATCTATTTCTTTCTACTATACTATCTATTATTGTAGTGTATAAAGTTTTACTCTATGAAGATAGAGGTTTAATATGAATCGATTTTCAATATCTATCTTCATATATATAGAACATCAATCACATATATGTAATGCACATAGCGTCCCAATTTTTTTGTTTATTTGTATTGGTTCCAATCAATCTGAAATAATCAAAAGGCAACTCTTTTTCGTCCGATTCGAATTTCTAGATTTCTGATTATTTTCAAGACCAATCCCGGTATCATATTAAAAAAATCAAATAATCTTTTTTTTTTATTTTTAGCATTCCAAAGAAGTAATTGATTAAGAAGAAGTAATTGATATTGATTAAATTAAATAGTTAACAGATGATCCAGGGGTTTTCTATGGGAAACTTTTTCCTATTTCGAAAATTTTAGTAAAACCCAACGGATTTTTAACGTTTGAACTATGATATGAAATGAAAACAGAAATCCAATTTTGAAACTCAAATAAATAAAAAACCAAATAATAAAACAAGCGATAAGCACGTAATATGTGACTCGCCTAAGGCAACGTCAATATCTTATTATGTGTAGTATCTCCTTAGACAACTACTACGTCTATCTTGTTTCCTATAGAAAGCGTGTATCCGCGCTTAATAACTAATAAAAAAACGGGTTCCGCGGTTCCTCATTGTCCATATATAACTTTGGTAAGAGCCAGTTCATCGAAATTTTAGAAAGAATAAAGAATTTGGTAAGTTTCCGATTATTTGTATTACCTTGACTTTCCAAATACGAACATGGGGAAAAGTCAAATATTTGTTTAATTGAAAGAGTATTTTCTTTTTCTATATTATCCATAGAATACATTATTCCATTCGAATACACTATAATTCCGAAATGCAGATATTTTTGAATTCCATTTAGAAATTGAATTAATGAATTAAATAGAAAAATAAAATTTCAGAACCCATCTATAAGGATACAGTTTGATTTTCGTTTTTTCCCTCAACTCAATTAGTAGTATTTTTAGAGTCCACTTCTTCCCCATACTACGAGGGAAAGGGAAAATGTAAAGACTACCATTAAAGCAGCCCAAGCGAGGCTTACTATATCCATGTAAATTATGTCTCCTATTTCTATCAATATGAAGGAATTATTTCATTTTTGTTATTGTTCACTAATAATAAATAAATAATAGTGGAATCACTGGGACAGAGTCAAAAAGGGATTCTGATTCTGGCCTAACATCATTGACCAAAGAATCCAATAAATCCAATTATAACATCTAACAAGTTCTTATATGATTTTATGATTTCTAGTATAATCAGAAAACATTAAGTACAAACAAAATATCCGGAGACACCCTTGGAAGTATTAAGGGAATGAATGTTACTAACAGGTAGGAATAATAAGACCTATGCTTTTTTTTGTTGCCCTCGATTTCATTAAGTAAAAAATATATATATATATATATAGAATCAAGATAGATCACTTCGCATACTCTTATTTTCATTTAATCTAATCCTTACCGTCTCCCGATTGTCTCTGTAAAACAATCGGAAGACAGCCGAATAAATTCTTTCACTCGGGGTTGCCGAAAAGAAAGAATTCTTTTTTCTTTTTAATTAAATTTGAATTTTGAAAATATTAAATATTATTAATTTATAAATATTTAAAATTTTCAAAATATTAAGATTTCTATTTCATTTTTCAATTTATTAGAATATTTAATTATAATATTCTTTTTGAATAAAATGGAATATGAATATAATGAATAGAATATTATTTATTTAATATATTTAAAATATTGAATTTATATTATTAATTATTTTATTATTAATTTGATATTTATATAATTATTAATTTGATATTTATATATTAGAATTTTGAATTTAATTTTAATAGATATTTAAATTTAATTTAATATTTTTTTTTATTCTAAATGGATTTTCTATTTAGAATTTAGAAATAGAAAAAGAAATAATAAAAAAGAAAGCCAATTAGCTATTCAATCTAACTAATATTGAATAAATGTCGGAGTGCTCATATATTTTCAGGAGTCTGTATACAAAGTTTTTTTCGCCCCTTCCCCAACTAAAAATGGAATTTGATTCCCTGTCCGATCTATATCTATCCCTATCCAATCGAATTCAAGACCCAGTCAGTAGACAGACACTACATTAGTAGTGGAGTGGAAGGACTATCATATCAAGATTTACCGATTCCTTTTCACTACTAGAATCTTTCTTGAATTCTTGAATCCGAGACGTAAGGATTTATAGAATTTTAAAGAATAAAACCTGCAAATGCTTAGAATTTAGAATCAAGGAAGTCTCAAGAGTCCCTTTCCCCCGCTTGCTTCTGCTGGAAAAAAAATTGTCAAGTTTTATATCAAGAAAACGGAATAAGCTATTTTGTCGATCAGGCGACACCCGGATTTGAACTGGGGAAAAAGGATTTGCAGTCCCCCGCCTTACCGCTCGGCCATGCCGCCAAAATGATACAAAAAAAATATATGAGAATACCCCCAAAAAACTAAAAAAGGGGGTTCTAAACTTCTTTTTTTTTATTTGTTTGTATCTTCGATTCTGTTTTCCTTAATCCCATTCTTAAAAGAGACCCTTCCCCCCTTTTTTCTATTGATATTGAAAAAAACAAACGTGCATTTTCAGTCAAAAAAGCTAAAATTCAGGACAAATCGGAACCATTAACTATTAATTCATGAATGATTCTTCAATTTAAATTCAAAAATGGAAATTCAAAAAAAAAATGGTTTTTTCCTAATGAGATAAGAAAATCCAAATTGAGACATAACTAATCAGTATTTATTTTTCAAGAAAAAAATCCCATTTCAATTATAACAGCAATTATCGGTATATGTAAACCCTAGAACATAAATTGTTACACAGATATTATCTAATCGGGTATCTTATCCGTATATAATGCCTATAAGAAAGGAATTTTCAAAAGAAGGGAATTTTCAAGAAACTTTCGTACTTGCATCTTTTTTACAAGTTTTTATTAAATAGATTGAATAGAAAATAAATAAATAGATTGAATAGAAAATACAAATTTAACACGACATGTGCTGTTCCAAATGAATAGGACTGCAATAAAGGAAGAAACATCTATATAGATAACTATAGCTAGACTAGAGTTATATCTGCGCATGTTTAATAAATCCAAGCCTTATTACGCACCTCAATTCTAGTCTACAGATTCTACTAAAAAAATAGGTAAAATCTTCTCTCTTCTT
>NW_021632113.1:60000-67500 GCF_004799145.2 Neltuma alba | reverse complement strand
TTACGAGGTTCATTCGAATATGAAATCCAATCCTGGAAATACAGCATCCCACTTTTTTTTACTATCCAAGGTTTCGATACATTTCGAAATCGAGAAATTTCTACTGGAGCAGGTGCTATCCGAGAACAATTAGCCGATCTGGATTTGAGAAATCTTATAGATTCTTCGTTGATAGAATGGAAAGAATTAGGGGAAGAGGGATCCACGGGCAATGAATGGGAAGATCGAAAAGTTGGAAGAAGAAAGAATTTTTTGGTTCGACGCATGGAATTAGCTAAGCATTTTATTCGAACAAATATAGAACCAGAATGGATGGTTTTATGTCTATTACCAGTTCTTCCTCCCGAATTGAGACCAATTATTCAAATAGGTGGGGGTAAACTAATGAGCTCGGATATTAATGAACTCTATCGAAGAGTTATCTATCGGAACAATACTCTTATCGATCTATTAACAACAAGTAGATCGACGCCAGGGGAATTAGTAATGTGTCAAGAGAAATTGGTACAAGAAGCCGTGGATACACTTCTTGATAATGGAATCCGCGGACAACCAATGAGGGACGGTCATAATAAGGTTTACAAGTCGTTTTCAGATGTAATTGAGGGCAAAGAGGGAAGATTTCGCGAGACTCTGCTTGGCAAACGGGTTGATTATTCGGGGCGTTCTGTCATTGTCGTAGGTCCCTCACTTTCATTACATCGATGTGGATTGCCCCGCGAAATAGCAATAGAGCTTTTCCAGACATTTGTAATTCGCGGTCTAATTAAAAAACATTTTGCTTCAAACATAGGAGTTGCTAAGAGTAAAATTCGGGAAAAAGAACCGATTGTATGGCAAATACTTCAAGAGGTTATGCAAGGGCATCCCGTATTGCTGAATAGAGCGCCTACTCTGCATAGATTAGGCATACAGGCATTCCAACCCATTTTAGTGGAAGGACGTGCTATTTGTTTACATCCATTAGTTTGTAAGGGATTCAATGCAGACTTTGATGGGGATCAAATGGCTGTTCATGTGCCTTTATCTTTGGAGGCTCAAGCAGAAGCTCGTTTACTTATGTTTTCCCATATGAATCTCTTGTCTCCGGCTATTGGTGATCCCATTTCCGTACCAACTCAAGATATGCTTATTGGGCTTTACATATTAACGAGCGGGAATCGTGGAGGTATTTGTGCAAACAGGTATAATCCGTGTAATCGCAGAAATTATAAAAATGAAAGAATTTACGATAATAACTATAAGTATACGAAAGAAAAAGAACCTTTTTTTTCTAATTCCTATGATGCAATTGGAGCTTATCGACAGAAAAGAATAAATTTCGATAGTCCTTTGTGGCTTCGGTGGCGACTAGATCAATGTGTTATTTCTTCAAGAGAAGTTCCTATCGAAGTTCACTACGAATCTTTGGGTACCTATCATGAGATTTATGGGCACTATCTAGTAGTAAGAAGTATAAAAAAAGAAATTCGTTGTATATACATTCGAACCACTGTTGGTCATATTTCTTTTTATCGAGAAATCGAAGAAGCTATCCAAGGCTTTTGCAGGGCCTATTCATATAGTATCTAATCATATAGATCGTATGTATCGTATCTAAGCTAAGTAAATTTATGATACCGGTGTGAATTCGGGTTTCTCCGGTTCAACTAGGATCCTAGTTCTTAAATTTCTACACGAATCAAGATGAATAAAAGGAAGTTTTCCAATCATTGACTCAAACCCATTGTCGAACCGAACCCCACTAAGCGGAATATGGAGGTACTTATGGCAGAACGGGCCAATCTAGTCTTTCACAATAAAGTGATAGACGGAACTGCCATTAAACGACTTATTAGCAGATTAATAGATCACTTCGGAATGGCATATACATCACACATCCTGGATCAAGTAAAAACTCTGGGGTTCCGGCAAGCTACTGCTACATCCATTTCATTAGGAATTGATGATCTTTTAACAATACCTTCTAAGGGATGGCTAGTACAAGATGCTGAACAACAAAGTTTGATTTTGGAAAAACACCATCATTATGGGAATGTGCATGCGGTAGAAAAATTACGCCAATCCATTGAGATATGGTATGCTACAAGTGAATATTTGCGACAAGAAATGAATCCTAATTTTAGGATGACTGACCCTTTTAATCCAGTCCATATAATGTCTTTTTCGGGAGCTAGAGGAAATGCATCTCAAGTACACCAATTAGTAGGTATGAGAGGATTAATGTCGGATCCACAAGGACAAATGATTGATTTACCCATTCAAAGCAATTTACGTGAAGGACTGTCTTTAACAGAATATATCATTTCTTGCTACGGAGCCCGCAAAGGAGTTGTGGATACTGCTGTACGAACATCAGATGCTGGATATCTTACCCGCAGACTTGTTGAAGTGGTTCAACACATTGTTGTACGTAGAACGGATTGTGGCACCATTCGAGGGATTTCTGTGAGTCCTCGAAATGGGATGATGCCGGAAAGAATTTTGATACAAACTTTAATTGGTCGTGTATTAGCAGACGATATATATATAGGTTCACGATGCATTGCCATTCGAAATCAAGATATTGGGATTGGACTTGTCAATCGATTCATAACCTTTCAAACACAACCAATATCTATTCGAACCCCCTTTACTTGTAGGAGTACATCTTGGATCTGCCGATTGTGTTATGGCCGGAGTCCTACTCATGGCGACCTGGTGGAACTGGGAGAAGCTGTAGGTATTATTGCGGGTCAATCTATTGGAGAACCAGGCACTCAACTAACATTAAGAACTTTTCATACTGGCGGAGTATTCACAGGGGGTACTGCAGAACATGTACGAGCCCCCTCTAATGGAAAAATCAAATTCAATGAGGATTTGGTTCATCCTACACGTACACGTCATGGGCACCCTGCTTTTCTATGTTATATAGACTTGTATGTAACTATTGAAAGTGAAAATATTATACATAACGTGACTATTCCACCAAAAAGTTTTCTATTAGTTCAAAACGATCAATATGTAGAATCAGAACAAGTGATTGCTGAGATTCGCGCGGGAACATACACTTTTAATTTTAAAGAGAGGGTTCGAAAGCATATTTATTCTGACTCAGAGGGAGAGATGCATTGGAGTACCGATGTGTATCATGCACCCGAATTTACATATAGTAATGTCCATATCTTACCAAAAACAAGTCATTTATGGATATTATCAGGAAGGTCGTGCAGGTCCGGTGTAATCTCTTTTTCACTCCACAAGGATCAAGATCAAATGAACATTCATTCTCCTTCTGCCGGAGGAAGATATATTTCTAACCTTGTAGTAAGTAATGATCAAGTTCAAGTAAGACACAAATTCTTTAGTTCAAATCCTTCTGATAAAAAAAAAAGCGGGATTCCTGATTATTCAGGGCTTAATCGAATCCTATGTATGGGTCATTTTAATTTCATATATCCTGCTATTCTCCACGAGAATTCGGATTTATTGGCAAAGAGGCGAAGAAATAGATTAATCATTCCATTCCAATCGATTCAAGAACGAGACAAAGAACTAATGCCCCCTTCCGGTATCTCGATTGAAATACCTCTCAATGGCATTTTTCGTAGAAATAGTATTCTTGCTTATTTCGATGATCCTCAATACAGAAAAAAGAGTTCAGGAATTACTAAATATAGGACTATAGGAGTTCATTCCATTTTCAAAAAAGAGGATTTAATTGAGTATCGAGGAGTCAAAGAATTGAAGCCAAAATACCAAATGAAAGTAGATCGATTTTTTTTCATTCCCGAGGAAGTGCATATTTTACCTGAATCTTCTTCCATAATGGTACGAAACAATAGTATCATTGGAGTAGATACACCAATCACTGTCAATATAAGAAGTCGAGTAGGCGGATTGGTTCGAGTGGAGAAGAAAAAAAAAAGGATTGAATTAAAAATCTTTTCTGGGGATATCTATTTTCCTGGAGAGATGGATAAGATATCCCGACACAGCGGCATCTTGATACCACTCGGAACGGTAAAAAAAAAAAATTCTACGGAATCAAAAAAATTTAAAAATTGGATCTATGTCCAATGGATCACACCTACCAAGAAAAAGTATTTTGTTTTAGTTCGACCCGTAATTATATATGAAATAGCGGATGGTATAAATTTAGTAAAACTTTTCCCCCAGGATCTGTTGCGGGAAAGGGATAATCTGGAACTTCAAGTTGTCAATTATATTCTTTATGGAAATGGAAAACCAATTCAGGGAATTTCTGACACAAGCATTCAATTAGTTCGGACTTGTTTAGTCTTGAATTGGGATCGAGACAAAAGAATTTCTTCTATTGAAGAGACCCGCGCTTCTTTTGTTGAAGTAAGTACAAATGGTTTGATTCGAGATTTTCTAAGAATTGACTTAGTGAAATCCCATATTTCGTATATCAGAAAAAGGAATGATCTCTCCGGTTCAAGATTGATCGCTGATAATGAGTCAGATCGCACTAATATCAATCCATTTTATTCTATTTATTCCAAGGCAAAGATTCAACAATCCCTTAGCCAAAATCACGGAACTATTCGTATGTTGAATAGAAATAAGGAATGCCGATCTTTGATAATTTTGTCATCGGATCATTGTTTTCAAATGGTCCCATTCAACGATGTAAAATATCACAATGTGATAAAAGAATCAATTAAAAGAGATCCTCTAATTCCAATTAGGAATTCGTTAGGCCCTTTAGGAATAGCCCTTCAAGTTGCAAAGTTTTATTCATTTTACCGTTTAATAACTCATAATCAGATCTCGATAACTAAATATTTGCAACTTGACAATTTAAAGGAAACTTTTCAAGTATTTAAATATTATTTAATGAGCGAAAACGGGAGAATTTATAAGCCTGATCTATGCAGTAACATCGTTTTGAATCCATTCCATTTTAATTGGCATGTTCTCTATCATAATTATCATCATAATTCTTGTGAAAAAGCATATACAATAATTAACCTTGGGCAATTTCTTTGTGAAAATGTATGTATAGCTAAAAACGAACCACACCTAAAATCGGGTCAAGTTCTAATTGTTCAAATTGATTCTGTAGTAATAAGATCGGCTAACCCTTATTTGGCGACTCCAGGAGCAACTGTTCATGGCCATTATGGAGAAATGCTTTATGAAGGAGATATATTACTTACATTTATATATGAAAAATCGAGATCTGGTGATATAACACAGGGTCTTCCAAAAGTGGAACAGGTATTAGAAGTGCGTTCGATTGATTCAATATCGATGAACCTAGAAAAGAGAGTTGAGGGTTGGAACGAGCGTATAACAAGAATTCTTGGCATTCCCTGGGGATTCTTGATTGGTGCTGAGCTAATTATAGCGCAAAGTCGTATTTCTTTGGTTAATAAGATCCAAAAGGTTTATCGATCCCAGGGGGTGCAGATCCATAATAGACATATAGAAATTATTGTGCGTCAAATAACATCAAAAGTATTGGTTTCAGAAGATGGAATGTCTAATGTTTTTTCACCCGGTGAACTAATTGGATTGTTGCGAGCTGAACGAACGGGACGTGCTTTGGAAGAAGCGATCTGTTACCGAGCCCTATTATTGGGAATAACGAAAACATCTCTGAATACTCAAAGTTTTATATCCGAAGCCAGTTTTCAAGAAACTGCTCGAGTTTTAGCAAAGGCCGCTCTCCGGGGTCGTATCGATTGGTTGAAAGGTCTGAAAGAGAACGTTGTTTTAGGAGGGACGATACCCGTTGGTACCGGATTCAAAAGATTAATGCACCGTTCAAGGCCAAGGCAACATAACAAGATTACTTTGAAAAAAAAAAGAATTTTCGAGGGAGAAATGAGAGATATTTTGTTCCACCACAGAGAATTATTTGATTTTTCCATTTCAAAGAATTTATGTGATATATCAGAGCAATCATTTCGAGGATTTAATCATTCCTAAGAGCGGATTCTTTCCTTTCAACGCGGTCATTTTATTTGGTAATAGTAATAAAGATAATAACGAATAGAAAAAAATGAATGGCCTGATCGTGTATCAACGGCCAATCTTCGGTAGAAGAGAAGGTTCCATCGGAACAATTATTTATTTCTATTTCAGGATACCTGATCTCTTTTTTTCAAATTCTTTTTTTTATTTGAAAAAAAAAAAAGAGAGAAAGTGTGGGGATAAATGACAAAAAGATATTGGAACATAACTTTGGAAGAGATGATGGAAGCAGGAGTTCATTTTGGCCATGGTACTAGGAAATGGAATCCTAGAATGGCACCTTATATATCTGCAAAGCGTAAGGGTATTCATATTACAAATCTTACTAGAACTGCTCGTTTTTTATCAGAAGCTTGTGATTTAGTTTTTGATGCAGCAAGTAGCGGAAAACAATTCTTAATTGTTGGTACCAAAAATAAAGCAGCTGATTCAGTAGCGCGGGCTGCAATAAGAGCTCGGTGTCATTATGTTAATAAAAAATGGCTCGGTGGTATGTTAACGAATTGGTATACTACAGAAAGGAGACTTCATAAGTTCAGGGACTTGAGAACGGAACAAAAGACGGGGAGACTCAACTGTCTTCCGAAAAGAGATGCCGCTATGGTGAAGAGACAATTATCTCGCTTGGAAACATATCTGGGCGGCATTAAATATATGACGGGGTTACCCGATATTGTAATAATCGTTGATCAGCAAGAAGAATATACGGCTCTTCGAGAATGTATCACTTTGGGAATTCCAACGATTTGTTTAATCGATACAAATTGTGAACCGGATCTCGCGGATATTTCGATTCCAGCTAATGATGATGCTATAGCTTCAATCCGATTAATTCTTACCAAATTAGTATTTGCAATTTGTGAGGGTCGTTCTAGCTATATACGAAATTTTTGATTAATAATAAGATAAGATAAATAAATTATTTGGTTTGGGGAACTCCATAGATTTATGGAATCGGTTACTATACTATTACTGAATCGCGCAAAAAAGAATAACCGGAGATATTATGTGATTAGTTGGTATTCAAAATCAAAAATTGAAGTAGACAAGCCGAAAAAGAGATGGTTGAATCAAAATAATTCCTTTTAAAGTTGTATTTCTTTCAGAGGGCAATATGAATGTTCTATTATGTTCCATCAACACATTAAAAAGATTATACGATATATCGGCTGTGGAAGTAGGCCAACATTTCTATTGGCAAATAGGGGGTTTCCAAGTCCATGCCCAAGTACTTATTACTTCTTGGGTTGTAATTGCTATTTTATTAGTTTCAGCCATTATAGCTGTTCGAAATCCACAAACCATTCCTACTGACGGTCAGAATTTCTTTGAATATGTCCTTGAATTCATTCGAGACGTGAGCAAAACTCAGATTGGAGAAGAATATGGTCCGTGGGTTCCCTTTATTGGAACTATGTTTCTATTTATTTTTGTTTCTAATTGGTCAGGGGCTCTTTTGCCTTGGAAAATCATCCAGTTACCTCATGGGGAGTTAGCTGCACCCACAAATGATAT
>NW_021632113.1:45000-52500 GCF_004799145.2 Neltuma alba | reverse complement strand
TTTACCGGAAAAAAAGAAAGAGTAATAAGAAACGACATTCTTATGTTTGATCTTGTTTCAATAACAAGTATTTTTTTTTTTCAGATTAAATAAATCATTTTTATCCAGAATTCATGGGAACAAAAAAGGCCCGGCTAGGTACTAACCTGGCCGGGCTGAAAAACAAGTTTTTTTATTCTTTATTTTATAAATAATAAATATATAAATAATAAATATTCTATAAATTCTAATAAAATTCTTAATAATATTCTATATTCTATAAATAAGAAATTATTATAATAATCTTTTAAATTTTTTAATTAAACATATATTTATATATTCTTTATTATTAATTATTCTAATTAATTTTAAATTTATTTTAATTATATTAATTATTTTTTATAAATTATAAATAGAATTAAAATAGAATTATTAATTTCAATTTCAAAATTGAATATTTTAATATTATTTATTATTTAATTTGAATTATTTAATTTTAAATTAAATTAAATTCATTTTAGTAATGTAGAATTTGAAAATCTCAAATTTTTATTAGAATTCTATTTATTTTTTTTTTTATTCTTTATTAGTTAGATTTTTGATTAGTATTAGAATTTATTATTATTTATAAGTTATTCTATTAAATTAAAAATCAATTAAATTTCAATTTTAAATTAATAAGTAACTATTAAATTTGAAATTGAAATTAATAAATACTAAGATTAATATAGTAAAATTAAAATAATATATAATTCAATTCTAAATTATTAAAATAGAAATTATTAAATTATTATTCTAATTATATAGAATATATAGAATAGAATATATAGAATTCTATAGAATAATATTAATATAGAGATAAGATAGAAATATGAAATTAAATAAAAAAGAATATAAAAAAAAGAAAGGGCCCTTTTCAATTGGGGAGAGATGGCTGAGTGGACTAAAGCGTCGGATTGCTAATCCGTTGTACGAATTTTTCGTACCGAGGGTTCGAATCCCTCTCTTTCCGTTTCCATCAATGATTTGGTATTTTATTTACCTTTTGAATTTATAGAACAGAGTCTCTTTTGTTTGTTTGTTTGAATTTTTTTATTTTTATTAACGATATTTCTATTTATTATTTATTATTATATTTATATTCTTTTTTTTATTTCTTTTTCAGATTTCAGAATAGTTAAAATTGAAAGATGTAAAATAGATAATAATCATATTTTAAAATCAAGCACAAGCAAGGAAAACACAGAAAACAAAAGAATAAAAAATATGATTTTTTATTCTTCACGTCCGGGATTACGTCCTGGATCGTTAGATAGGAATCCGAAGATGAAAAGAGAAACAAAGAATATCACTACCGTGTAAACAAAAAGTTTTAGAGTAAGCATTACACAATCTCCAAGATCATTAAAAAAAAGAAAGAGAATAGATTCTCCTATACTACACACGAGGATTCACACTGTAAAACTTATCTGATCTTAGAAATTAAAATTGTTAAAATGTTCGAATCTTTTTTTCGAATAAATTCTGAATTTTTCTAGGACAGTATTCAAATTAAAGATCTCATCGAAAACTTACAGCAGCTTGCCAAACAAAAGCTAAGAGCAAAAAGAGTACAGGTATTACTGGCATAATATCCACAATTGGATTCAAAAAAGCATAGGCTTCAGGTAATTTCACGAAGAAAAAACTACTTGAATAAAGAGCAGAGTTAATACAAATACAGACCAAACTAAAGATATTAAGCATAACAAACATTTTGTTCTTTAAGATAATTGTATTTTTTCTTTTTGTGAATTAAATTAATAAAAATTCAAATTAAGTTAATATTATTATTAATTAATAATAAATAATATATATATTCTGAATTTTCTAATACTAATAAATCCATTTCATTTCGTTTTTTTTTATTTCATTTATGATTTATACTATTAATTTTAATATACTATTAATTAAATATTTAATTAATATAAATATATTAATTAATTAAATTAATATTAAAAAAAGATATTAATTAAGAATATCAATAAGAAATAAAAAAAAAGAAATCACAAAAATGGAAAATCAAAATAATAATAAAAATCGAATACGAATAATAGAATAAAATACAATAAATATTAGAATAAAATAGAAGAATATATAGAATAAATAAAAAAAATAGAATTAATTACGAATAAAATGATGAATCAAATAAGAAAAAGTAGACCCCAAAAATCCTTCTTTGATTTGAACTTATCCAATTCAAAATCTTTCCATTCTGAAATAAAAAGAAATCCAAAATAGAAGAAATCAGACTTTCATGCAATATCTTAATTGAATTATATATAATGATCAATAATTTCAGTTTCATTCTATATCTAGACATATCAAAATTCTAGCAACAATTTATTCTTTAGAGATATTTAGATATTTGGACTGGAATTGACGAACAACCAATATCAATAATAGTGTAGTGTTTAGTAGTGTCGAATAGAAATAGAAATGGGGCGTGGCCAAGCGGTAAGGCAACGGGTTTTGGTCCCGCTATTCGGAGGTTCGAATCCTTCCGTCCCAGAGCATATCCATTCATGATATATATCATATCTGAATACAAATTCTATATCATAATCAAAATCAAATTGTCCTTTTTTGAGAAACCTTTTGTTTATTTGTTTAAGAGTATATAATATTGGGTAGAATGTGATTCTTCTTTTTTTTTTTAATGATTCGTCTCTAAATCGAGTCGCTTTGAAAATGTAGATTCAAAAAGAACTTCTTTTTTTTTATTCGTCTTATTGTATATTCAAAATGTATATTATTATTTTAATTTTAATAAAAACTAATAAATTTAATAAAATATAAAATCTAAAAAAAGAAGATTTTTTCTATTAGTTATATATTTATAATTATAATAATTATATATTTTTATTAATATATTGAATATTAATTAATAATATATTTCTATTTATTTTTTAGAATATTTTCTAAATTTATTAATTATTAATCTATTTATAAATTCAAAATTTATAAATTTCAATTTGATAATAAATAAAAATCTTCTATTAAAATTTTGAATTCTAATATTTTTTGCTATTTTTCTTTTTTTGAATAAGAAGATTTCGAATCTCTATTTTTCTAAAAAAGAAAATAGAAATAGAATAGAAATTATATTCCTACAATATCGAGTTAATTTTCTTTTTTTTTATACTTCTTTACTTTTACTTTATAAATTTGCCATTCATATGGAAGGAAAAAATATGGATTATTATGGATCCATTGAATCAATGACTATTCATGATTTCAGAATTGAATCAATTACATGCCGGCTCCAAACTAGAGGAATGTTATGGTAAAGCTTCGTTTGAAACGATGTGGTAAAAAGCAACGTGCGACTTGAAAGACATGATTCCATTAGCCGTGGATTCTTACATCCACCATTTTTATATTATATAGAAATGAAGGTGCTCTTTCTCGACATCGTTTGTTCTATTCCACTCGAATTTCTTTTTTTGGGGAGCAGAGAGGGTTTGATGATGGAAATAGTACATGATGGAGCTCGAGTTGATTCATTTCTCAGGGGCAAGTTTCTAGGGTTAGTGAAAATTAATAAGTTAGAACAACTTCGTAAGTATATTTTCGCTATAGAAATCGAAAGGATCCAATTCGAGCAAGTTAAAAAAAAAAAGTAAAATTTGTTGGAATTGGTAAAACTATTTCGATCAAAAGTGGATCTGGGGGAATCAACCATCTATTTGTACGATTCTTTGATGGAAAGAAATAAAAAGATTGGTATGTTGCTGCCATTTTTGAAATGATTAAAGATCCTCGAAATAATGTCTAAACCCAATGATTCAAGGAAAAGCTAACGGATCGTGGAACAAGTAAATACCGTTTTCAATTGTCTCAACAACTATATTAGACTGACTGAAGACGAAAAATAGATTCTAAAGGAGACAGACAAGAAAGGGTGTAGAGACCGCTCAATAAATGAAATAAAATACCTAATTAAAGGTTTTGTTTTCCTTTGAGTTATTTGAGAGTTATCCAACTTGAGTTATGAGGTTGCGAATACGAGTGATTTTCTTTTTTCGGGAAAGAATAAGAAAAAAGTATTTAATTTAAATCATAGTCTAATGGATTTGATGATTTTATGAATCTATTTGACATCATAATTCTATACATAGACAGAATTTTGAATTTTCTCGAGCCGTACGAGGAGAAAACTTCTTATACGTTTCTAGGGGGGGTGTATTGTTTATCTATCCCAATGAGCCGTTTATCGAATCGTTGCAATTGATGTTCGATCCCGAAGAGAGGGGAGAGATCTTCGGAGAGTGGGTTTTTATGATCCGATAAAGAATCAAACCTATTTAAATATTCCTGTTATTCTATATTTCCTTGAAAAAGGCGCTCAACCTACAGGAACTGTTCAGGATATTTCAAAAAAGGCGGGTGTTTTTATGGAACTTAATCCTAATCAACAAACGAAATTCAATTTCAAAATAAATAAATAAAAAAAAAAAAAGAAAAAGAGGGGGTGGATGACTTTTCTATAGATTTATATAATCCTTTTCTCTCTTATCCCCCCATCCCCCCGCTCTCTTGTTCTATTCATACCTAATTTTTTCATACCTAATTTTGGTTTCTTATTGCTGCCATAGAATGCTGTTTTTTATAACTACAAAAATCCATTTTTATTGATAATATAAAAATGGGCAAATGAATAAAAATAAACTAAATTAAGTAATAAATGAAGTAATTGGGTCTATAAATACATTATCCTCAAGGAGCTGGTTTTTGTTAGAATTCTCTGAAGAACTTTAAAAAGAAAGGGGGGTTAGGTTAAGCTTTCTTATTCTATTTCTATTTATTCTATTTCTATTTATTCTATTTATATTGATTGAATTATTCTATTTTTGAATTTTTATTGATTGAACAAATCCGATCTCTACCTTTTTCTTTAATTTTTGTATCCGCCTTTTTTGTATCTATGTCGATTATTTATGTAGTGTTAATACAACAAGATTGCTTGGTTTTTTTATTTACTTTACTTTAATTTAAAAATGGAAAATGGAATTGTATTAAGAACTTTATTAATTATATATTTAGTAATTATATATTTATATTCTTAGTATTTATTATTTTTTGATTTTTTATTAGTAATTTGAATTAAATTCAATTGGATTTCAATTGGTATTTATTCAATTTAATATTTAAGTTTTTAATTCGTTTATTTTCTCCATTGTATTCTTTTTTCAACATTAATATTGACAACAGTGTATCAAACAAATATAATCCGATCGTGAATAAATGGATCCATTTATTCCCGTTCCATAGGATTTTTTTTTACTTCATCAAATAGATGGGTTCGTTGGATTTTCTGGGATAGAAAGAAGAAAAGAAGTTCTTTTTTTTAATAAAAAAAAAATTAAAGAAATACTTTTTTGAATTTTGAATTAAAGAAATCTTTTTCTTTATATCTTTATAATTATTTCTTTATACTATACTTTATAATTTAGAATATAATAATATACTAAATAATATACTATATAATAATAATATAAATAATATATATATATAATAATAATCAAAATCAAAATTGATAAAAAATTTTAAATAAAAATAAATTAAATAAACAAAATGAAAATAATGTATAACAATAACAAATGTATAACAATAACAAATGTATAACAATAACATAGGAGACAAAGAGGCGGTCTATAAATTGTTATTTTCTTTTTTTATCTGTTATCTTCTGAGAAAATCTTTTGTATTTTAATCTGATCTGAACATTTTTATGTTCAGAATCGATTCGACTTCGACATTTAAAATCCTTTTTCTGGATTTTCTATTTTCATTTTAATGGAATATTTTTCCAATTCAATCTTTTTATTTATTTTGATTGCGGTTGTATCTACACATCTTATTAGTTTATTTTTGTAGTTTATTTTTTTAGGGTTGCTAACTCAATGGTAGAGTACTCGGCTTTTAAGTGCGACTCCAATTTTTACACATTTCTATGAAGCAATGGATTCGTCCATACCATCGGTAGAGTTTGTAAGACCACGACTGATCCAGAAAGGAATGAATGGAAAAAGCAGCATGTCGTATCAATGGAGAATTCTAAGAATATTTCATTGTTATTGGATCGGGCCAAAATCCGTGTTTGAATTCTTGGCTCGCAACAAAAAAAAAATTCACAGTTGGGTTGAATTAATAAATGGATAGAGTTTGGTGGCTCCAATTATAGGGAAACAAAAAGGAACGAGCTTTCGTTTTGAATTTGAATGATTACCCCATCTAATTATACGTTAAAAATCAAAATATTAGTACTTGATGTGGGAAAAGCTTTTCCTATGAATGGATTATTGATTTTTGTTATGAATCCTAACTATTAGCTATTCTCCATTATATTATGGAGTAGCGATAAATGTGTAGAAGAAAGAGTATATTGATAAAGGTTTTTTTTTTCCAAAATCAAAAGAGCGATTGGGTTGAGAAAATAAAGGATTTCTAACTATCTTGTTATCCTAGAACGAACATAAAACGATTAGATGGAAAAAGCGAGTAGAGAGAGTCCGTTGATGAGTCTTACTTGTTTTCTAGGTATCTATTTCTTTTTTATTAGAATAGAATACCCTGTTTTGACTGTATCGCACTATGTATTATTTGATAACCCAATAAATCTTCGATCCTTGGCCCAAATCGAATTTAAAAAATGGAGGAATTTCAAGTATATTTAGAACTAGATAGATCTCGTCAACATGACTTCCTATACCCACTTATTTTTCGGGAGTATATTTATGCACTTGCTTACGATCATGGTTTAAATAGTTCCATTTTGGTGCAAAATCTAGGTTATGACAATAAATCTAGTTTACTAATTGTAAAACGTTTAATTACTCGAATGTATCAACAGAATCATTTGATTATTTCTGCTAATGATTCTAACAAAAATCCATTTTGGGGGTACAACAAGAATTTGTATTCTCAAATAATATCAGAGGGGCTTGCCGTCAGTGTGGAAATTCCATTTTCCCTACAATTAATCTCTTCCTTAGAGAAGGCGGAAATCATAAAATCCTATAATTTACGATCAATTCATTCAATATTTCCTTTTTTTGAGGAAAAATTTCCATATTTAAATTATGTGTCAGATGTACAAATACCCTACCCTATCCATCTGGAAATCTTGATTCAAAGCCTTCGATACTGGGTGAAAGATGCCTCCTCCTTTCATTTATTAAGGCTCTTTCTTTATGAGTATTGTAATTGGAATAGTCTTATTACTCCAAAAAAAAGGATTTCTACTTTTTCAAAAAGGAATCCAAGATTTTTCCTGTTCCTATATAATTTTTATGTATGTGAATACGAATCCATCTTTCTTTTTCTCCGTAACAAATCTTCTTATTTACGATTAACATCTTCTGGAGTCCTTTTTGAGCGAATCTATTTCTATGCAAAAATAGAGCATTTTGTAGAAGTCTTTGATAAGGATTTTCTGTCCACCCTATGGTTCTTCAAGGACCCTTTCATTCATTATGT
>NW_021632113.1:32500-35000 GCF_004799145.2 Neltuma alba | reverse complement strand
AGGGGTATTTTAGTGATAGGTTCTATAGGAACTGGACGATCCTATTTGGTCAAATACCTAGCGACAAACTCCTATGTTCCTTTCATTACAGTATTTCTGAACAAGTTCCTGGATAACAAGCCTAAGGGTTTTCTTATTGATGATATTGACGATATTGATGATAGTGACGATATCGACCGTGACCTTGATACGGAGCTGGAGCTTCTAACTATGATGAATGCGCTAACTATGGATATGATGCCGGAAAAAGACCGATTTTCTATCTATATCACCCTTCAATTCGAATTAGCAAAAGCAATGTCTCCTTGCATAATATGGATTCCAAACATTCATGATCTGGATGTGAATGAGTCGAATTACTTATCCCTCGGTCTATTAGTGAACTATCTCTCCAGGGATTGTGAAAGATGTTCCACTAGAAATATTCTTGTTATTGCTTCGACTCATATTCCCCAAAAAGTAGATCCCGCTCTAATAGCTCCGAATAAATTAAATACATGCATTAAGATACGAAGGCTTCTTATTCCACAACAACGAAAGCACTTTTTCACTCTTTCATATACTAGGGGATTTCACTTGGAAAAGAAGATGTTCCATACTAATGGATTCGGGTCCATAACTATGGGTTCCAATGTACGAGATCTTGTAGCACTTACCAATGAGGCCCTATCGATTAGTATTATACAAAAGAAATCAATTATAGACACTAATATAATTAGATCCGCTCTTCATAGACAAACTTGGGATTTGCGATCCCAGGTAAGATCGGTTCAGGATCATGGGATCCTTTTCTATCAGATAGGAAGGGCTGTTTCACAAAATGTACTTCTAAGTAATTGCTCCATAGATCCTATATCTATCTATATGAAGAAGAAATCATGTAACGAGGGGGATTCTTATTTGTACAAATGGTACTTCGAACTTGGAACGAGCATGAAGAAATTAACGATACTTCTTTATCTTTTGAGTTGTTCTGCCGGATCGGTCGCTCAAGACCTTTGGTCTCTACCCGGACCTGATGAAAAAGATGGGATCACTTCTTATGGACTCGTTGAGAATGATTCTGATCTAGTTCATGGCCTATTAGAAGTAGAAGGCGCTCTGGTGGGATCCTCACGGACAGAAAAAGATTGCAGTCAGTTTGATAATGATCGAGTGACATTGCTTCTTCGGCCCGAACCAAGGAATCCCTTAAATATGATTCAAAATGGATCTTGTTCTATCGTTGATCAGAGATTTCTCTACGAAAAATATGAATCGGAGTTTGAAGAAGGGGAAGGAGCCCTCGACCCGCAACAGATAGAGGAGGATTTATTCAATCACATAGTTTGGGCTCCTAGAATATGGCGCCCTTGGGGCCTTCTATTTGATTGTATCGAAAGGCCCAATGAATTGGGATTTCCCTATTGGGCCAGGTCATTTCGGGGCAAGCGGATCATTTATGATGAAGAGGATGAGCTTCAAGAGAATGATTCGGAGTTCTTGCAGAGTGGAACCATGCAGTACCAGACACGAGATAGATCTTCCAAAGAACAAGGCTTTTTTCGAATAAGCCAATTCATTTGGGACCCTGCGGATCCACTCTTTTTCCTATTCAAAGATCAGCCTTTTGTCTCTGTGTTTTCCCATCGAGAATTCTTTGCAGATGAAGAGATGTCAAGGGGGCTTCTTACTTCCCAAACAGATCCTTCTACATCTATGTCTAAACGCTGGTTTATCAAGAATACGCAAGAAAAGCATTTCGAATTGTTGATTCATCGCCAGAGATGGCTTAGAACCAATAGTTCATTATCTAATGGATTTTTCCGTTCTAATACTCTATCCGAGAGTTATCAGTATTTATCAAATCTGTTCCTATCTAACGGAACGCTATTGGATCAAATGACAAAGACATTGTTGAGAAAAAGATGGCTTTTCCCGGATGAAATGAAAATAGGATTCATGTAACAAAAGAAGAGTTTCCCATTCCTTAGCCGGAAAGATATGTGGCCATGAAATAGGGATTAAGTGAAACAGAATTGACTGGGTGGTAGAGTCGTGGAAACACCTGTTTCTTCCATATTTTGGACCTTAGCTCCATGGAACAATATGCTACTGCGGAAACATGGAAGAATTGAAATCTTAGATCAAAACATTATGTATGGATGGTATGAACTGCCTAAACAAGAATTCTTGAAGAGCGAACAACCAGAGCTATTACTCACTACATCAAAAAATTTCCATTAATGAAAGATGTAAATCCATTGGAAAATCAAAAATACGTATGCCGGATGAAATGGTTGTTGCTATCTGCTCCAATAACGAATCATTGGTTTAACTGAATAACTAAATAAAATAGATAGACCTTTCTTTCTCTTCGTCTCAGGTCGATGGATCTTCTCAATTGAAAGATCCCCTATATGGATAATACACATTCCAGTTGACCGAGCCTAATTCTAATTGTTTTGTTCCGAAGCAAAGATATCCACGGGGCGGTTTGTCCTATTCCGATATTCACGAC
>NW_021632113.1:5000-15000 GCF_004799145.2 Neltuma alba | reverse complement strand
AAAAGATGAATTAGCTTTAATACGTTATTCACAACAACCGGATTTTCGGCGAGACATAATCAAAGGATCTAGACGCGCTCAAAGACGTAAAACTGTTAATTGGAAAATCTTTCAAGCAAGCGCACATTCTCCTCTTTTTTTGGACAAAATTGACAAACCCTCTTTCTTTTCTTTTGATATTTTCGAGCCAATGAAAATCCTTTTTCTAAATTGGATGTGGAAAAATAAAAATACAGAATTGAAAATTTCGGATTCTACAGAGGAAAAGACAAAAGAGATTAAGAAAAAAGAGGAAGAAAGGCGTATAGAAATAGCCGAAGCCTGGGATAGCATTATATATGCTCAAGTAATAAGAGGTTTTTTATTAGTAACCCAATCGATTATTAGAAAATATATTCTATTACCCTCATTGATAATAACTAAAAATATCGTTCGTATACTATTATTTCAATCTCCCGAATGGTCAGAGGATTTAAAGGATTGGAATAGAGAAATGTATATTAAATGCACCTATAATGGCGTTCAATTATCCGAAACAGAATTTCCGAAAAACTGGCTAACTGAGGGTATTCAAATAAAGGTCCTTTTTCCTTTTCGTCTGAAACCTTGGCACAGATACAGATCTAAGCTACGATCCCCTCAAAAGGAAAAGGATCCAATGAAAAAAAAAGTGAAAAAAATGGATTTCTTCTTTTTAACAGTTTTCGGAATGGAAGTAGAATTGCCCTTTTCTTCTTCTCCCCGAAACCGACGTTCGTTTTTTGATCCCATTTTTAAAGAACTTAAAAAAAAAAATAAAAATTTGGAAAAAGAATTTTTTTCTAGTTCTAAAAGTCTTAAACGAAAGAACAAAATTTTTTCTAAATATAGCAAAAGAAACAGCACAACGGATCATCCAAAGTATTCGCAAAAGGATTCTATTTCTAAAAGAAAAAATAAAAAAAACTATCATTATCAAATCTTTTATTTATATTTGGATTGAGAAAAATATATGAATTGAATGAAATTCAAAAAGATTCAACAAAAAGTAAAAGTAAGAGGAATCAAATTATTTACGAATCCACCATTCCAATTCAATCTATTAATTGGACAGATTGTTCATTGACAGAAAAAAAAATAAAAGATCTGAATGATAGAACAAAGAAAATCATAAAACAAATAGAAAAATTTAAAAAAGACAAGAAAAAAGGTTCAGAGAGAAATATTTGTTCTAAGAAAACAACTTATGATGATAAAAGATTAGAATTACAAAAAAAATATTTGGCAGATATTACAAAAAAGAAATGTTCGATTATCCCGCAAATCACATTATTTTTTTAAATTTTTCATAGAAAGGGTATATATAGATATCTTTGTATGTATCATTAATATTCCTAGAATCAATGTACAACTTTTTCTTGAATCAACAAAAAAAATTCTTACTAAATACATTTACAATAATGAAGCAAATGAAGAAAGAAAAAGAAGTGATAAAAAAAATCAAAGTCTAATTCACTTTATTTCTACTATAAAAAAATCAATTTGTAATATTAGGAATACGAATTCACAGAATTTTTGTGACGTATCCTCTTTGTCACAAGCATATGTATTTTACAAATTATCACAAACCCAAGTTATTAACTTATATAAGTATAAATTAAGATCCGTTTTTGAATATCATGGAACACCTCTTTTTCTTAAGAATGAACTAAAGGATTATCTTTTTGGAGTACAAGGAATATCTCATTCCAAATTAAAACATAAGAGCGCTCCCAATTCTGTAATGAATCAATGGACAAATTGGTTAAAAGGTCATTATCAATACGATTTATCTCAGAATGGATGGTCTAGATTAGTATCCCACAAATGGCGAAATAAAATGAATGAACGCCATGTGGCTCAAAATAAAGATTTAACCAAATATCATTCATATGAACAAAACGGATTAATTCTTTACAAAAAACACGAAATAGATTCATTAACAAATCAAAAAAAAAAAATGAAAAAACAATATGGGTATGATCTTTTATCATATAAATCCCTTAATTATGCAGATAAGAAGGACTCATATATTTATGGATATAGATCGTCATTCCAAGCAAATAATAACCAAGCGATTTCTTATAATTCCAACACGCGTAAAAAAAAAAAATTGGATATGACGGATGATATTCCTCTCAAGAATTATATAGTAGAAGATTCTATTCTAGATATGGAAAAAAATTTGGATAGAAAGTGTTTTGATTGGAGAATTCTGAATTTTTGTCTTACAAATAAAGTGCATTTTTGGGGTTCGATCGATACCGATTATTATTTTACGCTTCATGAAGAAATCAACCCATCCAATAAAAAAAAAACCTTTTTGATTGGATGGGAATGAATGTAGAAATACTAAATCGTTGCATAGCGAATCGGGAATTTTTTTTCTTCTCTAAAATTTTTATATTTTATAATGCATATACGAGTAACCCATGGATCATACCAATCAAATTCCTTTTTTTCAATTTTAATGTAAATAAAAATGAGAAAAACATCACGGAAAAGAAAAAAATAGATATTTTTAGACGATGGAAAAAAAAAAATATCTTGAATTAGAGTTAGAGACTCGAAATAAAGGAAAAACAGAATATGCAGGTCGACTAAATCTTGAAGCATCCCCTTCAAAGAAAGAAAAAGATGTTAAAGAAGATTATGCCAGATCCGACATAAAAAAGGGTGTAAAAAAAATAAATACACGAACAACATCGAAGCAGAACTTAATTGCTTCCTAAGAAGGTATTTGCTTTTTCAATTGAACTGGCGTGATTGCTTAAATGAAAGAATAATGAATAATATCCAAGTATATTGTCTCCTGCTTAGACTGAAAAATATAAAAGAAATTGCTATAGCCTCTATTCAAAGAGGAGAACTAAGTCTAGATATTATGAAAATTAAGAATCAGAAGGATTTCACTCTTACAGAATTGAATAAAAATACGGAATTGATGAAAAAAGGAATATTGAGTATCGAACCGATTCGTCTGTCTATAAAAAACCATGAACAATTTAATATGTATCAAACCATAGGCCTTTCGTTGATTCATAAGAGAAAGCACCAAATTAATCAAAGATACCGAGAAAAAAGCTACGTTGATAAGAAAAATTTGGATAAATCCATTAAGAAATCCATTACAAGAACAAGAGATCAAAAGCTGACTGAAAATAAAGAAAAAAAGAATTATGATTTGCTTGTTCCTGAAAATCTTTTATCCGCTAGACGTCGTAGAGAATTGAGAATTCTAATTTGTTTCAATCCTAGGAATAGAAATAGTGTGCATAGAAATACGGCATTTTACAATGAGAATAAAGTGAATAATTGCTGTCAAGTTTTGGCTACAAGTAAAAATATTGATAGAGATAAACAAAAACTAATTAATTTAAAGTTATTTCTTTGGCCAAATTATCGATTAGAAGATTTAGCTTGTATGAATCGCTATTGGTTTGATACCAATAATGGCAGCCGTTTCAGTATGGTAAGGATACATATGTATCCACGATTGAAAATTCGTTAATCTACATTTTTTGTTTTTTCTATTTCTCGTAACATATCTGGTATGCGAAAACAAATAGATGCACATACGCATTGCATTGTCTTACCCTCTATTCTCACTGAGGTACGATACTAATTCAATGATATATCCTATCCATTAGATCTAAATGAATCACCAAAATCTTCTTATTTGAAGTCGACAATTTTGCTTTTGTGAATGCATAAATATAGTATTTTGTATACCTATTTGAATTGGGTTGATTAATCAAAATTTATTTGAAAAAGAAAATCAGGAATTCTAGATTATTGTATATTAAGATTATTGTATATACAAAATTGAAAATGAGTGTCATTTCATTATTATTACTGATCAATAAAAATATCTAGACTCTATAAAAAGGGGGGAAAGACAAGCTTTCATTTTTTTATGGTAAAAAAATCATTTATACCCGTTATTTCACAAGAAAAAAAGAAGAAAACCCGGGATCGATTGAATTTCAAGTATTGAATTTCACCAATAAGATACGAAGACTTACTTCACATTTGCAATTGCACAGAAAAGACTATTTATCTCAAAGGGGTTTACGTAAAATTCTGGGAAAACGGAAACGACTCTTGTCTTATTTGTCAAAGAAAAATGGAATACGTTATAAAAAATTAATAATCAGTTGGATATTCGGGAGCCACAAACTAATTAATTTGAAGAGTCGTTTTGAATTATTCGATTTATTAGATCTTGAATTTTGATGAACTAAGTTTTGTTTTAAGCAATTCATGGAAGAATGAATCGAGGGAAAAACTATGAATGCCCCAACTACAAGAAGACCTCATGATAGTCAATAGGGTCCTCACATATAGAGAACAATAAGTCGAAGAACACCATGCATGATGGATGGTGAGGACCCATATTGACTACATGAGTCTTTTCTTGTAGTTGGGGCATTCATAGGTTTTTCCTCGATTCATTCTTCCATGAATTGCTTAAAACAAAAACTTAGTTCATCAAAATTCAAGATCTAATAAATCGAATAATTCAAAACGACTCTTCAAATTAATAGTTTGTGGCTCCCGAATATCCAACTGATTAATTAATTTTTATAACGTATTCCATTTTTCTTTGACAAATAAGACAAGAGTCGTTTCCGTTTTCCCAGAATTTTACGTAAACCCCTTTGAGATAATAGTCTTTTCTGTGCAATTGCAAATGTGAAGTAAGTCTTCGTATCTTATTGGTGAAATTCAATACTTGAAATTCAATCGATCCCGGGTTTTCTTCTTTTTTTCTTGTGAAATAACGGGTATAAATGATTTTTTTACCATAAAAAAATGAAAGCTTGTCTTTCCCCCCTTTTTATAGAGTCTAGATATTTTTATTGATCAGTAATAATAATGAAATGACACTCATTTTCAATTTTGTATATACAATAATCTTAATATACAATAATCTAGAATTCCTGATTTTCTTTTTCAAATAAATTTTGATTAATCAACCCAATTCAAATAGGTATACAAAAAATACTATATTTATGCATTCACAAAGCAAAATTGTCGACTTCAAATAAGAAGATTTTGGTGATTCATTTATAGATCTAATGGATAGGATATATCATTGAATTAGTATCGTACCTCAGTGAGAATAGAGGGTAAGACAATGCAATGCGTGTGCATCTATTTGTTTTCGCATACCAGATATGTTACGAGAAATAGAAAAAACAAAAAATGTAGATTAACGAATTTTCAATCGTGGATACATATGTATCCTTACCATACTGAAACGGCTGCCATTATTGGTATCAAACCAATAGCGATTCATACAAGCTAAATCTTCTAATCGATAATTTGGCCAAAGAAATAACTTTAAATTAATTAGTTTTTGTTTATCTCTATCAATATTTTTACTTGTAGCCAAAACTTGACAGCAATTATTCACTTTATTCTCATTGTAAAATGCCGTATTTCTATGCACACTATTTCTATTCCTAGGATTGAAACAAATTAGAATTCTCAATTCTCTACGACGTCTAGCGGATAAAAGATTTTCAGGAACAAGCAAATCATAATTCTTTTTTTCTTTATTTTCAGTCAGCTTTTGATCTCTTGTTCTTGTAATGGATTTCTTAATGGATTTATCCAAATTTTTCTTATCAACGTAGCTTTTTTCTCGGTATCTTTGATTAATTTGGTGCTTTCTCTTATGAATCAACGAAAGGCCTATGGTTTGATACATATTAAATTGTTCATGGTTTTTATAGACAGACGAATCGGTTCGATACTCAATATTCCTTTTTTCATCAATTCCGTATTTTTATTCAATTCTGTAAGAGTGAAATCCTTCTGATTCTTAATTTTCATAATATCTAGACTTAGTTCTCCTCTTTGAATAGAGGCTATAGCAATTTCTTTATATTTTTCAGTCTAAGCAGGAGACAATATACTTGGATATTATTCATTATTCTTTCATTTAAGCAATCACGCCAGTTCAATTGAAAAAGCAAATACCTTCTTAGGAAGCAATTAAGTTCTGCTTCGATGTTGTTCGTGTATTTATTTTTTTTACACCCTTTTTATGTCGGATCTGGCATAATCTTCTTTAACATCTTTCTTTCTTTGAAGGGGATGCTTCAAGATTTAGTCGACCTGCATATTCTGTTTTTCCTTTATTTCGAGTCTCTAACTCTAATTCAAGATATTTTTTTTTTCCATCGTCTAAAAATATCTATTTTTTTCTTTTCCGTGATGTTTTTCTCATTTTTATTTACATTAAAATTGAAAAAAAGGAATTTGATTGGTATGATCCATGGGTTACTCGTATATGCATTATAAAATATAAAAATTTTAGAGAAGAAAAAAAAATTCCCGATTCGCTATGCAACGATTTAGTATTTCTACATTCATTCCCATCCAATCAAAAAGGTTTTTTTTTTTATTGGATGGGTTGATTTCTTCATGAAGCGTAAAATAATAATCGGTATCGATCGAACCCCAAAAATGCACTTTATTTGTAAGACAAAAATTCAGAATTCTCCAATCAAAACACTTTCTATCCAAATTTTTTCCATATCTAGAATAGAATCTTCTACTATATAATTCTTGAGAGGAATATCATCCGTCATATCCAATTTTTTTTTTTTACGCGTGTTGGAATTATAAGAAATCGCTTGGTTATTATTTGCTTGGAATGACGATCTATATCCATAAATATATGAGTCCTTCTTATCTGCATAATTAAGGGATTTATATGATAAAAGATCATACCCATATTGTTTTTTCATTTTTTTTTTTGATTTGTTAATGAATCTATTTCGTGTTTTTGTAAAGAATTAATCCGTTTTGTTCATATGAATGATATTTGGTTAAATCTTTATTTTGAGCCACATGGCGTTCATTCATTTTATTTCGCCATTGTGGGATACTAATCTAGACCATCCATTCTGAGATAAATCGTATTGATAATGACCTTTTAACCAATTTGTCCATTGATTCATTACAGAATTGGAGCGCTCTTATGTTTAATTTGGAATGAGATATTCCTTGTACTCCAAAAAGATAATCCTTTAGTTCATTCTTAAGAAAAGAGGTGTTCCATGATATTCAAAAACGGATCTTAATTATACTTATATAAGTTAATAACTTGGGTTTGTGATAATTTGTAAAATACATATGCTTGTGACAAAGAGGATACGTCACAAAAATTCTGTGAATTCGTATTCCTAATATTACAAATTGATTTTTTTATAGTAGAAATAAAGTGAATTAGACTTTGATTTTTTTATCACTTCTTTTTCTTTCTTCATTTGCTTCATTATTGTAAATGTATTTAGTAAGAATTTTTTTTGTTGATTCAAGAAAAAGTTGTACATTGATTCTAGGAATATTAATGATACATACAAAGATATCTATATATACCCTTTCTATGAAAAATTTAAAAAAATAATGTGATTTGCGGGATAATCGAACATTTCTTTTTTGTAATATCTGCCAAATATTTTTTTGTAATTCTAATCTTTTATCATCATAAGTTGTTTTCTTAGAACAAATATTTCTCTCTGAACCTTTTTCTTGTCTTTTTAAATTTTTCTATTTGTTTTATGATTTTCTTTGTTCTATCATTCAGATCTTTTATTTTTTTTTCTGTCAATGAACAATCTGTCCAATTAATAGATTGAATTGGAATGGTGGATTCGTAAATAATTTGATTCCTCTTACTTTTACTTTTTGTTGAATCTTTTTGAATTTCATTCAATTCATATATTTTTCTCAATCCAAATATAAATAAAAGATTTGATAATGATAGTTTTTTATTTTTTCTTTTAGAAATAGAATCCTTTTGCGAATACTTTGGATGATCCGTTGTGCTGTTTCTTTTGCTATATTTAGAAAAAATTTTGTTCTTTCGTTTAAGACTTTTAGAACTAGAAAAAAATTCTTTTTCCAAATTTTATTTTTTTTTAAGTTCTTTAAAAATGGGATCAAAAAACGAACGTCGGTTTCGGGGAGAAGAAGAAAAGGGCAATTCTACTTCCATTCCGAAAACTGTTAAAAAGAAGAAATCCATTTTTTTCACTTTTTTTTTCATTGGATCCTTTTCCTTTTGAGGGGATCGTAGCTTAGATCTGTATCTGTGCCAAGGTTTCAGACGAAAAGGAAAAAGGACCTTTATTTGAATACCCTCAGTTAGCCAGTTTTTCGGAAATTCTGTTTCGGATAATTGAACGCCATTATAGGTGCATTTAATATACATTTCTATTCCAATCCTTTAAATCCTCTGACCATTCGGGAGATTGAAATAATAGTATACGAACGATATTTTTAGTTATTATCAATGAGGGTAATAGAATATATTTTCTAATAATCGATTGGGTTACTAATAAAAAACCTCTTATTACTTGAGCATATATAATGCTATCCCAGGCTTCGGCTATTTCTATACGCCTTTCTTCCTCTTTTTTCTTAATCTTTTGTCTTTTCCTCTGTAGAATCCGAAATTTTCAATTCTGTATTTTTATTTTTCCACATCCAATTTAGAAAAAGGATTTTCATTGGCTCGAAAATATCAAAAGAAAAGAAAGAGGGTTTGTCAATTTTGTCCAAAAAAAGAGGAGAATGTGCGCTTGCTTGAAAGATTTTCCAATTAACAGTTTTACGTCTTTGAGCGCGTCTAGATCCTTTGATTATGTCTCGCCGAAAATCCGGTTGTTGTGAATAACGTATTAAAGCTAATTCATCTTTTTCATCAGAATTATCAGTATCCTTGGTATCCGTATAAGCATTGGCATTCTCTGAGTCATCAGTAAAAATTACGACACGTTTGGCTTTTCTTGAACGAATCTCATAATCCGCTGTTTCACCGGATGTTTCCAGGTGTCTACCTCGTCAATTAATTTGTATGACCATCGAGGAACTTTTTTACTGCTTTCTTTATTCCAATACATTTTTTTCTATTTATAATTGTTTTATCGTTCGCATCAGTTAGAATTGCGTCGAATAAAAACTTCATTTTTTTTTTTTAGCTTCGGAATCCATCTTTTCATGTTCTCGAAATAAACAAAGTCCTTTAAAATTGAAATTGGATACTGATTTTCCAGAAAATTGACTGATCAAGTTAAAAAAAAAACGAATTTCATTGATAATGATTTTTTATCAAATCTATCTATTTTCTGTTCAAAGCCTGGATAATCAGTATTAATATTAAGAAGGATGGCGTGAATCTTATTTATCCAAATGTAGTTTTTTGGGTAAGTTTTATTCTTGATTGAGAATAAAAAACTTTTTTTGATTCGTCCGCGATAGGGTCCGTTCAAGAAAGGATCATATATTTAGGTAAGTATTTTTTTTAGTCTCATCATTACATAATCTACTCTTTTTTTCGAGTACATCCAAAGCAAAAAATTCCTTATCTAGAGCTTCGGCCCTATTTAGAAATTGATTCCTTAGGTTGTTTCTTTTTTGTTCATTAATAGAACTCCAACGATTATCCAATTCATCATAGGAGAGTTTTTCTGTTGTGAAGAGAGACGTCTTCTTTGCATCATTTCAAGAAAAGTTGATAAACTAGATGGATACGTAAAAGATATTTTTTCTTTTGCATCACTTTGACATGTATGAAAAAAGAATTGTGACATCTCATTTCTTACAGCATTTTCAAATTGATCATTTTTGATATATCGCAAAGGACGATGGAATCGTTTATAATCGAAAATAATCCTTAGAAGAGGTTTTTCCAACCGAAAGATATCTTTCTCCTCTCTTTCATCGATTTGTACGAATTCTCTCTTCCTTCGAAAAAAGAGAAGCAGAAAGATATTCTGCGTTGGATTTTTTTTGTTCTTGTTTAGTTACTTTCGTTTTGGAAGTTCTTTCTACACCTATTTTTTTTTGTTATCAATTTCACCTCTTTCTTGAATTTCTGATATTTTTATTTTTAATAAAAATAGGCAGCGGTGTTCTCCCTAAATAGTATATTGAGGAAATAAAAAAAAAATAATAAAGATTC